>NC_057811.1:101349961-101624661 GCF_018294505.1 Triticum aestivum
ACCAGCCCGCACACATCAGCCCGAGGAGAAGACACAACAGTCGGTGCACCACGTACAAGCACCAAACTGTTGTTGTCCCGCACGCTCGCCGTTAAGTCCCGCGTCACCCTAGCGTCCTCGCCCGAGCAGCCGCCCCGCACTGGTCGGGCTTTGCCTGTCGGCGGCGGGGGAGAAAGGCCGAAAGGAGAGAGTGGTGGCGTGCTGCGGTTTGCCCCTGGTCGCCCACGGGAGTGACGTGGGTGAGGGGGATTCTGAAAATGGAACTCTCCCTCTGCGTTTCTGATAATTATGTAAATCATTTTTGAAGCCTACGGGTGTTGCTCTCCTCTTCAGGACGTCGTTGTGGTTCTTCTCTCCGTGCCAGGTTCCAGGTGAAGACCTTTGTGCATCTCGGACTCGGCAGCGGCGACGCGTAGCGCCATTTCCCTTCCTAAGGGCGTTGTCATGGAACTTAGGTGTCCTAGGGTGTGTCTTGGTTTTGTATTCAGGCCTACCTGTGTAATCTTTCGGCAAGATAGTCGCGTGTGTTTAGTTTGTCCGGCTATCCCAGGATCTACTGTGTAAGAGGGCTTCCTCACTAGTTCTATCGTTTGGCGCTGTGTACTTTGGTTTGTGCTTTATCTATAAAGCGGGGCGAGAGCCTGTTCCGAGATTCATAGCCTTACGTCAGCTGCTCCAGCTTCGTTGGATTTCGTCTTCCGCACATGATGCATGTCTCTCACTCATTCCATATTTCCTCCTTTCAACTCTAGAAATAAAAGCGCCATCAAACTGCACATGCACATTGTTGTCTAACGTACATCCCTAGGCTTGCCCAAGCACCATACATACAGAACCATAGGATGCACTCCTGGGGAGTGGTGTTGCAATTGTGACTCGCGTCGGGCAGCGAGTAGGTTCACCCCTTAAACTCTACCATCATGGAGTGAAGGAGGTCCAAGTTTCCAACACACGTAAATGATCAACACCATTTACTGTTAATGCTAGGTTA
Source organism: Triticum aestivum (assembly GCF_018294505.1). Taxonomy (NCBI): domain Eukaryota; kingdom Viridiplantae; phylum Streptophyta; class Magnoliopsida; order Poales; family Poaceae; genus Triticum; species Triticum aestivum. Next base: position 101,350,953 of record NC_057811.1, read on the forward strand.
TTTGTTACCGAGGTTTTTGGGGTTGCAAAGGCGTGGAAAAATGCCAGAGGAAGAGAAAGTAAGCTACAAACTTTTTAGGTAATGCCTTACAATAAGAAGTATGGTTAAAACTTGGCCAAAAGAAGTGATTGCATTGGTCTAATGTATTTTGGAATTCGGAATTCAGATAGGCAGCCTGCCCCAACTTGTTTCGGATAAGAGGCTTTGTTGTTGTTGTTGTGGAATTCAGCTAGGCGACTAATGAACTAGTCATCCATAGTTGTAATTAAAAAATTGGGAATACACAGGAGATCAGTGCGCTGATGGGCTAAGACAAGAGAGAAAAAGAGTACCATCACCCAATTACAAATAGAGGTTTTGTTACAGTTGCTTTGGCGCCCCAAAAGCAGCCAAGAACCACCACCCCGCCATCCAGCCCTACAAGCAAAATTACGGGATTACTGTACTAAGGCTACTGCTACCCACCATCCTCCAATCACCAACCAACAGTCGTATTAAATCAACTGGTTGGCATAATAAATAGAGGATTAGAACTCAGTTGATTTTTCTTGGCACACATATACAAGTGATTAGGAGGCAGATGTAAAACCGCATCAAACCAAAAGCAGCTACATGTCTCTAGGAGTGAATATAACTTGGGGATGAATAGAACAACATACTGATTGTTTCTTGTAAGTTGTCAGGGACAATGGGTGAAGCATAATATTCTTCTTGGTTTTTCTTTACTAAAAATCGTATTGCTTCAGGTATAGCATGATCTTAAATATCAATGAGCGCATAACTCTTATTAAATAAAATGTAGCGAACAAAGATGTTGCCTGGGGCATATCACTGTCACTAACTTGGTGGATGATAGCTGAATAATTACTACCAAGACTGATTCACAACTGTTAAATCATCATTATTGACCTATATAAAGCATAGTTGTAAATCTTCCTGACTGGACCTAAAAAGTATCACAGCCGTCAGTTTAGATCATAATTATACATAACTTCATTATTAACTATACCTAATAAACATACATATTTCTTCATAATTTTTCATCTACCATCTCACATGTGTTAGATCATCATAACTATATCTAGACAGGTCTTCATAGTTGTACCTAAACACAGATAGATTTCCGTAGTTCTACCTAGACATATTAAATCAGATCATATTACATAAATGCCCCGTAACTTGATCTGGTGACTGATATGGCTGATATTTATATGGACAACCGATCGACCATCATGACTAAATGTAAATATTAATCGAGGCGTAAATCTGGTGTATCTTAATAATTATTGGAACACATTCTTTTCCAGAAAACACAAAAGATTTGCGCTTCAATATATTAAGATGAGAACAACATTCGCTTTGTACAGGAAGAACTACACGGTGTGATCCCTCGCCCTAATCTGCTGTTGCCTCCCAAACGAATGAGGGTGAAGGTTTCCACACTACCCCTCACCACCATCGATCGTCTGACTTTGATTAGCAATGTTATCGAAGACTCTACCATTATGTTTCTAGGTTTATATCTTGGCCTATATCTGCTACTAACCTAACTATGTTGATCCAAATGACATACCATAAGTATACGTATGCGTACTGGCCTAATATCACATCCAAACAGAACAATCAAAAAATCATGATCCGAACATCAACTAATATCATAGACTTGGTTATGGTTAGCTTTATCTAGTTCGGTAGCAGTTTGTAGTAACAGACCATATGGTTTCTCTACAAGAAATCGGAGAGAGATGACTCTCTTTTGCTAAAAAAAATGTAGAAAATATCACGTAACCTACAAACAAGTTAGTGGTGGCTGACCTGATATACTTTTGTACTGAGATAATATAAAAACACTGTCTAAGCTTTAAGTACAGATATTGATAACATGTAGAAACAACATGCCAGCTCACGCCCGGTCAGAAAAAGAACACGCTAACTCACGTATAAACCTACCGACTAGCTGGCTTGCTATCTGAATTTTAGTTAGAGTTGGGTGTTGATTTAAATTCACATACAATCGACACATGTAGACATATAGTTTGGCGTCCTTCCAAATAAAATAGTAACACATTAACTTTGAGTTCCAAATTTTTATTTTATTTTCCCGCGCAATTGCACGGTACCCCATGCTGTGTGTGACTCATCGTCGTGAGATCGGTTGGTCGACGGCTCTGTCTTTTCAAGTAGTCTCAGTCGGTGAACTCAGCTCCCACAGAAGAAGTCAGTAGTGAATCAAAGAACTCATGCATGTAATCAGTGACTAGGGATCGATCAATCGGATGCAACCAAATCATACAAAAAGAATTGGAAAAGGGATTAGTTTCCACAGAAACGTTTATGATCAGCAAACAAGACTCAAAGCATTTCTTGAGATACTATTTATGCTGCATCCAAGAAGACAGCTGAGATAACACCACAACGAACATGATCCAATAATTGTCCAAATCAATTTTACAAAGCGTAAAATATTGAAATGCACGAATAGATATAGATATTTCTCTTCCTGAAGGAATTAAGGAACCCTAATAACCTTTTCGATCAGAAACCTGTTCCACATATTATCTCTCATAGAGATACTCTGGAAAATCGGATAATTAACGTAGTCATCCTAGGGCCGATAATCTAAACAACTAAATAACGGAGATCTCAACGGGGAAGATGTCACGAGACAAGAAGGGTAGGGTGGGCACCTGAAGGCGGAGCAGAAGGGGAAGATGTCGGTGGACGCCATGACGGCGATCGAGGCGGCCGCGAAGAGGGCCTGCAGGAGGCGGAGGCCGACCCCGCCAAGCGTCCCCGGCGTCCCCTGCGGGATCCTCGTCCACACTTCGGGCGGGGGAGCATCCGCTAGCCCTACCTGCGGCGGCGGCGCGACCACGGCCACGGGGTACACCGCCGACGGCCGGCAAACAGGCAGCATCTCCTTGCAAGGTTTGCGAGATTACAGAGGCCGGAGAACGAGGAAGAGAGGGCGCTGACCCGAGAATGTCAGTGTTCGGTTCAGTTTGGTCTGGTCGCTCTGAATGTCAGTGTGCTCACGTGAAACTTGGCATTTTAGGGACGACATCTGTCTTCATCAGCCTCCTATATGTGCACGTTTGGCATATGACTCGCGGAGCCTCCGGGGCCTGCTCTTTCCGGGAAACTTCCTCTGTTGGATATATTAAATTAAATTAAAAGGCAGGAATAAAAACGCATAATTATATTATATATACATAAAAATAAAGAAATCAGAAGACTTGAGCAAAGTTTTTTTTTTTTGCCCTGACTTGATTGTTATGAAATATATCACGAACTGGTTCTTAGAAAAAACTATCATAGGATTCAATCTTAAAAATCAAACAACACTTTTTTTCGAAAAGGAGGATAACCCCCGGCCTCACATCAAGCGATGCACATAACCATTATCAAACAACACATACCGATAACTTTTTTAGGGTTCCGTTGCACTGAGATTTCTATAAAGTCCTTCGGGTCAAAGAGGCTCTACTTTCAGTTGACTTGAACTTGAGGTTGGGGATGCAGCCGATGGAGGAGTGTGATGCTGAGGTGGAGGCAACCGAGTCGGCATGCTGGATTTGGGGAGGTTGTCGGGGCAAGATTGACAGGGTGGAGGGGTGAGGTGACGAGGTTGGTTGGGTCGGCGAAGGGTACCAGGGATGGGGGATATCGAGTCTTGTCGGTCAGCGGAGGAATGTCCGGGAAGGGGATGATCGACGGAGAACATAGGCGGTAAGGGAGGCATATCGTCGGCTTACAAGCGGAAAAGACAGTGATTAAAAAAATCTAGAGCTTCTTAAAGAAGATAAGTTACGAAAAAGGGTTTCCCCGCTTTAGATTATAAAGCAACCAACATCCACAACCAAGCCATCGATACAAACGCACACCACACACACCCAAGACGAGATACAAGGATGCCGGGCACCGACACACACCCTCAACGACTACCTGTTGGAAATATGCCCTAGAGGCAATAATAAAATGGTTATTATTATATTTCCTTGTTCATGATAATTGTCTATTGTTCATGCTATAATTGTGTTATCCGGAAATCGTAATACATGTGTGAACACATAGACCACAACATGTCCCTAGTGAGCCTCTAGTTGACTAGCTCGTTGATCAACAGATAGTCATGGTTTCCTGACTATGGACATTGGATGTCATTGATAACGGGATCACATCATTAGGAGAATGATGTGATGGACAAGACCCAATCCTAAGCATAGCACAAGATCGTGTAGTTCATTTGCTAGAGCTTTTCCAAATGTCAAGTATCATTTCCTTAGACCATGAGATTGTGCAACTCCCGGATACCGTAGGAGTGCTTTGGGTGTGCCAAACGTCACAACGTAACTGGGTGGCTATAAAGGTGCACTACGGGTATCTCCGAAAGTGTCTGTTGGGTTGGCACGAATCGAGACTGGGATTTGTCACTCTGTATGACGGAGAGGTATCTCTGGGCCCACTCGGTAATGCATCATCATAATGAGCTCAATGTGACCAAGTGTTTGGTCACGGGATCATGCATTACGGTACGAGTAAAGTGACTTGCCGGTAACGAGATTGAACAAGGTATTGGGATACCGACGATCGAATCTCGGGCAAGTAACGTACCGATTGACAAAGGGAATTGTATACGGGATTGATTGAATCCTCGACATCGTGGTTCATCCGATGAGATCATCGTGGAACATGCGGGAGCCAACATGGGTATCCAGATCCCGCTGTTGGTTATTGACCGGAGAGTCGTCTCGGTCATGTCTGCATGTCTCCCGAACCCGTAGGGTCTACACACTTAAGGTTCGGTGACGCTAGGGTTGTAGAGATATTAGTATGCGGAAATCCGAAAGTTGTTCGGAGTCCCGGATGAGATCCCGGACGTCACGAGGAGTTCCGGAATGATCCGGAGGTGAAGAATTATATATAGGAAGTCCAGTTCCGGCCACCGGGAAAGTTTCGGGGGTCACCGGTATTGTACCGGGACCACCGGAAGGGTCCCGGGGGTCCACCGGGTGGGGCCACCTATCCCGGAGGGCCCCATGGGCTGAAGTGGGAGGGGAACCAGCCCCTAGTGGGCTGGTGCGCCCCCCTTGGGCCTCCCCCTGCGCCTAGGGGTGGAAACCCTAGGGGTGGGGGGCGCCCCACTTGGCTTGGGGGGCAAGCCACCCCCTTGGCCGCCGCCCCCCTTGGAGATTGCATCTACTAGGGCCGCCCCCCCAGGGGCCCTATATATAGAGGGGGGAGGGAGGGCAGCAGCACCCCAAGCCCTGGCGCCTCCCTCTCCCTCCCGTGACACATCTCCCTCCTCCCGCAGCGCTTGGCGAAGCCCTGTTGGAATCCCGCTACTTCCACCACCACACCGTCGTGCTGCTGGATCTCCATCAACCTCTCCTTCCCCCTTGCTGGATCAAGAAGGAGGAGACGTCTTCCAAACCGTACGTGTGTTGAACGCGGAGGAGCCGTCCGTTCGGCGCTCGGTCATCGGTGATTTGGATCACGACGAGTACGACTCCATCAACCCCGTTCACTTGAACGCTTCCGCTCGTGATCTACAAGGGTATGTAGATGCACTCCTCTCTCTCGTTGCTAGATGACTCCATAGATTGTTCTTGGTGATGCGTAGAAAAAATTTAATTTCTGCTACGATCCCCAACAGTGGCATCATGAGCTAGGTCTATGCGTAGTTTCTATGCACGAGTAGAACACAAACTTGTTGTGGGCGTAGATGTTGTCAATTTTCTTGCCACTACTAGTCTTATCTTGTTTCGGCGGCATCGTGGGATGAAGTGGCCCGGACCGACCTTACACGTACGCTTACGTGAGACAGGTTCCACCGACTGACATGCACTAGTTGCATAAGGTGGCTAGCGGGTGTCTGTCTCTCCCACTTTAGTCGGAACGGATTCGATGAAAAGGGTCCTTATGAAGGGTAAATAGAAATTGGCATATCACGTTGTGGTTTTGGCGTAGGTAAGAAACGTTCTTGCTAAGAAACCTATAGCAGCCACGTAAAAACTTGCAACAACAATTAGAGGACGTCTAACTTGTTTTTGCAGCATATGCCGTGTGATGTGATATGGCCAAAAGGATGTGATGAATGATATATGTGATGTATGAGATTGATCATGTTCTTGTAATAGGAATCACGACTTGCATGTCGATGAGTATGGCAACCGGCAGGAGCCATAGGAGTTGTCTTTATTTATTTTTTGTATGACCTGCGTGTCATTGAATAACGCCATGTAAATTACTTTACTTTATTGCTAAACACGTTAGCCATAGAAGTAGAAGTAATCGTTGGCGTGACAACTTCATGAAGACACGATGATGGAGATCATGATGATGGAGATCATGGTGTCATGCCGGTGACGAAGATGATCATGGCGCCCCGAAGATGGAGATCAAAAGGAGCAAAATGATATTGGCCATATCATGTCACTATTTGATTGCATGTGATGTTTATCATGTTTTACATCTTATTTGCTTAGAACGACGGTAGCTTAAATAAGATGATCCCTCGCAATAATTTCAAGAAAGTGTTCCCCCTAACTGTGCATCGTTGCGAAGGTTCGTTGTTTCGAAGCACCACGTGATGATCGGGTGTGATAGATTCTAACATTCGAATACAACGGGTGTAAGCCAGATTTACACACGCAATACACTTAGGTTGACTTGACGAGCCTAGCATGTACAGACATGGCCTCGGAACACGGAAGACCGAAAGGTCGAGCATGAGTCGTATAGAAGATACGATCAACATGAAGATATTCACCGATGTTGACTAGTCCGTATCACGTGATGATCGAACACGGCCTAGTTGACTCGGATCATGTTTCACTTAGATGACTAGAGGGATGTCTATCTGAGTGGGAGTTCATTGAATAATTTGATTAGATGAACTTAATTGTCATGAACTTAGTCTAAAATCTTTACAATATGTCTTGTAGATCAAATGGCCCACGCTAATGTTGCCCTCAACTTCAACGCGTTCCTAGAGAAAACCAAGCTGAAAGATGATGGCAGCAACTATACGGACTGGGTCCGGAACCTGAGGATCATCCTCATAGCTGCCAAGAAAGATTATGTCCTAGAAGCACCGCTAGGTGAAGCACCCATCCCAGAGAACCAAGACGTTATGAACGCTTGGCAGCAGCGTGCTGATGATTACTCCCTCGTTCAGTGCGGCATGCTTTACAGCTTAGAACCGGGGCTCCAAAAGCGTTTTGAGCGACACGGAGCATATGAGATGTTCGAAGAGCTGAAAATGGTTTTCCAAGCTCACGCCCGGGTCGAGAGATATGAAGTCTCCGACAAGTTCTTCAGTTGTAAGATGGAGGAAAATAGTTCTGTCAGTGAGCACATACTCAAAATGTCTGGGTTACACAACCTCTTGTCTCAGCTGGGAGTTAATCTCCCGGATGACGCGGTCATTGACAGAATCCTTCAGTCGCTTCCACTGAGCTACAAGAGCTTTGTGATGAACTTCAATATGCAGGGGATGGAAAAGACCATTCCTGAGGTATATTCAATGCTGAAATCAGCGGAGGTGGAGATCAAAAAGGAACATCAAGTGTTGATGGTGAATAAAACCACTAAGTTCAAGAAAGGCAAGGGTAAGAAGAACTTCAAGAAGGACGGCAAGGGAGTTGCCGCGCCCGGTAAGCCAGTTGCCGGGAAGAAGCCAAAGAATGGACCCAAGCCTGAGACTGAGTGCTTTTATTGCAAGGGAAGTGGTCACTGGAAGCGGAACTGCCCCAAGTACTTAGCGGACAAGAAGGCCGGCAACACCAAAGGTATATGTGATATACATGTTATTGATGTGTACCTTACCAGCACTCGTAGTAGCTCCTGGGTATTTGATACCGGTGCGGTTGCTCATATTTGTAACTCAAAGCAGGAGCTGCGGAATAAATGGAGACTGGCAAAGGACGAGGTGACGATGCGTGTCGGGAATGGTTCCAAGGTCGATGTGATCGCCGTCGGCACGCTACCTCTACATTTACCTACGGGATTAGTTTTAAACCTCAATAATTGTTATTTCGTGCCAGCTTTGAGCATGAACATTGTATCTGGATCTCGTTTAATGCGAGATGGCTACTCATTTAAATCCGAGAATAATGGTTGTTCTATTTATATGAGAGATATGTTTTATGGTCATGCCCCGCTGGTCAATGGTTTATTCTTAATGAATCTCGAACGTGATGTTACACATATTCATAGTGTGAATACCAAAAGATGTAAAGTTGATAACGATAGTCCCACATACTTGTGGCACTGCCGCCTTGGTCACATTGGTGTCAAGCGCATGAAGAAGCTCCATGCTGATGGACTTTTAGAGTCTCTCGATTATGAATCATTTGACACATGCGAACCATGCCTCATGGGCAAAATGACCAAGACTCCGTTCTCCGGAACAATGGAGCGAGCAACCAACTTATTAGAAATCATACATACTGATGTGTGCGGTCCAATGAGTGTTGAGGCTCGCGGAGGCTATCGTTATGTTCTCACTCTCACTGATGACTTGAGTAGATATGGGTATGTCTACCTAATGAAACACAAGTCTGAGACCTTTGAAAAGTTCAAGGAATTTCAGAGTGAGGTTGAGAATCAACGTGACAGGAAAATAAAATTCTTACGATCAGATCGTGGAGGGGAATATTTGAGTCACGAAATTGGCACACACTTAAGGAAATATGGAATAGTTTCACAACTCATGCCGCCTGGAACACCTCAGTGAAATGGTGTGTCCGAACGTCGTAATCGCACTCTATTGGATATGGTGCGATCTATGATGTCTCTTACCGATCTACCGCTCTCATTTTGGGGCTATGCTTTAGAGACTGCCGCATTCACTTTAAATAGGGCTCCGTCGAAATCCGTTGAGACGACATCGTATGAATTATGGTTTGGGAAGAAACCTAAGCTGTCGTTTCTAAAAGTTTGGGGATGCGATGCTTATGTCAAGAAACTTCAACCTGAAAAGCTCGAACCCAAGTCGGAAAAATGCGTCTTCATAGGATACCCTAAGGAAACCATTGGGTATACCTTCTACCTCAGATCTGAAGGCAAGATCTTTGTTGCCAAGAACGGGTCCTTTCTGAAGAAAGAGTTTCTCTCGAAAGAAGTGAGTGGGAGGAAAGTGGAACTTGATGAGGTGATAGTCACCCCTTCCGAACCGGAAAGTAGCGCAGCGCGGGAAGATGTTCCTGTGGTGCCTGCACCGACTGAGGAGGAAGTTAATGATGATGATCATGAAGCTTCAGATCAAGTTACTGCTGAACTTCGTAGGTCCACAAGGACACGTTCCGCACCAAAGTGGTACGGCAACCCTGTCATGGAAATCATGTTGTTAGACAACAGTGAACCTTCGAACTATGAAGATGCGATGGCGGGCCCGGATTCCAACAAATGGCTTGAAGCCATGCAATCCGAGATAGGATCTATGTATGAAAACGAAGTATGGACTTTAACTGACTTGCCCGATGATCGGCGAGCCATAGAAAATAAATGGATCTTTAAGAAGAAGACAGACGCGGATGGTAATGTGACCATCTATAAGGCTCGACTTGTCGCTAAGGGTTATCGACAAGTTCAAGGGGTTGACTACGATGAGACTTTCTCACCCGTAGCGAAGCTGAAGTCCGTCCGAATCATGTTAGCAATTGCCGCATTCTATGATTATGAGATATGGCAAATGGACGTCAAAACGGCATTCCTTAACGGCTTTCTTAAGGAAGAATTGTATATGATGCAGCTGGAAGGTTTTGTCGATCCTAAGAATGCTAACAAGGTATGCAAGCTCCAGCGCTCCATCTATGGGCTGGTGCAAGCATCTCGGAGTTGGAACATTCGATTTGATGAGATGATCAAAACGTTTGGGTTTACACAAACTTATGGAGAAGCCTGTGTTTACAAGAAAGTGAGTGGGAGCTCTGTAGCATTTCTCATATTATATGTGGATGACATACTGTTGATGGGAAATGATATAGAATTCTTGGGAAGCATAAAGGCCTACTTGAACAAGTGTTTTTCAATGAAGGACCTTGGAGAAGCTGCTTATATATTAGGCATCAAGATCTGTAGAGATAGATCAAGACGCCTCATTGGTCTTTCACAAAGTACGTACCTTGACAAGATATTGAAGAAGTTCAATATGGATCAGTCCAAGAAGGGGTTCTTGCCTGTATTGCAAGGTGTGCAATTGAGCACGGCTCAATGCCCGACCACGGCAGAAGATAGAGAAAAGATGAGTGTCATCCCCTATGCCTCGGCCATAGGGTCTATTATGTATGCCATGCTGTGTACCAGACCTGATGTAAACCTTGCCGTATGTTTGGTAGGAAGGTACCAAAGTAATCCCGGCATGGAACACTGGACAGCGGTCAAGAATATCCTGAAGTACCTGAAGAGGACTAAGGATATGTTTCTCGTTTATGGAGGTGACGAAGAGCTCGTCGTAAAGGGTTACGTCGATGCTAGCTTCGACACAGATCTGGATGACTCTAAGTCACAAACCGGATACGTGTATATTTTGAATGGTGGGGCAGTAAGCTGGTGCAGTTGCAAGCAAAGCGTTGTGGCGGGATCTACATGTGAAGCGGAATACATGGCGGCCTCAGAGGCAGCACAAGAAGCAATCTGGGTGAAGGAGTTCATTACCGACCTAGGAGTTATTCCCAATGCGTCGGGCCCGATGACTCTCTTCTGTGACAACACTGGAGCTATTGCCCTTGCCAAGGAGCCCAGGTTTCACAGGAAGACCAGGCATATCAAGCGTCGCTTCAACTTCATTCGTGAAAGTGTTCAAAATGGAGACATAGATATTTGTAAAGTACATACGGACCTGAATGTAGCAGATCCGTTGACTAAACCTCTCCCTAGAGCAAAACATGATCAACACCAGAACTCTATGGGTGTTCGATTCATCACAATGTAACTAGATTATTGACTCTAGTTCAAGTGGGAGACTGTTGGAAATATGCCCTAGAGGCAATAATAAAATGGTTATTATTATATTTCCTTGTTCATGATAATTGTCTATTGTTCATGCTATAATTGTGTTATCCGGAAATCGTAATACATGTGTGAACACATAGACCACAACATGTCCCTAGTGAGCCTCTAGTTGACTAGCTCGTTGATCAACAGATAGTCATGGTTTCCTGACTATGGACATTGGATGTCATTGATAACGGGATCACATCATTAGGAGAATGATGTGATGGACAAGACCCAATCCTAAGCATAGCACAAGATCGTGTAGTTCGTTTGCTAAAGCTTTTCCAAATGTCAAGTATCATTTCCTTGGACCATGAGATTGTGCAACTCCTGGATACCGTAGGAGTGCTTTGGGTGTGCCAAACTTCACAACGTAACTAGGTGGCTATAAAGGTGCACTACGGGCCGGCGCCCCCCAGGGGCCCTATATATAGAGGGGGGAGGGAGGGCAGCAGCACCCCAAGCCCTGACGCCTCCCTCTCCCTCCCGTGACACATCTCCCTCCTCCCGCAGCGCTTGGCGAAGCCCTGTTGGAATCCCGCTACTTCCACCACCACACCGTCGTGCTGCTGGATCTCCATCAACCTCTCCTTCCCCCTTGTTGGATCAAGAAGGAGGAGACGTCTTCCCAACGGTACGTGTGTTGAACGCGGAGGTGTCGTCCGTTCGGCGCTCGGTCATCGGTGATTTGGATCACGACGAGTACGACTCCATCAACCCCGTTCACTTGAACGCTTCCGCTCGCAATCTACAAGGGTATGTAGATGCACTCCTCTCTCTCGTTGCTAGATGACTCCATAGATTGTTCTTGGTGATGCGTAGAAATTTTTTAATTTCTGCTACGATCCCCAACACTACCACGCACCCACAGGATGCCCGATGAACCGGGAAGAAGTGTGACGGATCACGCCGGACCGACGACTCCAAGACGATGCCTCCAAGAAGGGGTACGGCCACGGAATGTCGCCACCGTCCGATCCGAAGATCAAGCTTTCACCCGGAGCTAGAAGGAAGGAGAAGGAGCACAACGACGGAGCCTACAGGGAGGGACACGACGTCCGCGGACGCCATCACCGCCGGCTAGAGCGCGTACTGGGCAAGTGATGTACTCTGGTGCTTCAACTCTTCCATCGCCTCCCCGGTCCGACAGCCACCCGAGCGGCCATAGGTGCCCGCCCGCATCCGAGCCGCGGAGTCCGCCCACGACCGCCGCGTCTCCCACCGCCAGGGCCGCCGCCCTGCCACCAGACCACCGCGAGATCTCCCAAACGACACGACTTTGACAAAATCCACGCCCCCAACCGCCTCCTGGAGTCGCCGGCGGGCACTGCCTCGAGACGAACCGCGACCTGACGCTGCCCGGGGGAAGGGGGAGGTGGGGGAACGGCCAATGGCCATGACGAACCCATCCCCCAACCAGTATCCCCCCCGAAACCACCTGTTTCACCCCCGAAGCCGAAGGTCCGGACCCGCCGGAGAGCAGCCACCGCCACCCGATGTCGAGGAAGAGGGATGAGGTGGCAGATCTGCCGCCGCCGCAGCCATGGGAGGCCATCAGGGAGGTCTTCCCACGCCGAGCTCCGCCGTCCAGCCGCAAGGGCCCGACTGGACGGGGGCGCCCACCACCACCGCTGCCCCCCACCAGAGAGCCACGGCGAGAGGGGCCGCCCGCGACCTGGTCGCACACGACCCGCAGCGCCAGAGGAGGCTCGCCGTTGCTGTCGGGAGGCAACCGCCGCCGAAACCCGCCCGCCGGCCTGCACCACCACGTGCCTTGCCGCCCATCACGCAGCCACCATGCCACCGCCATCGGCCCCCGCCGGAGCGCCGCTGCGCCGCCGCGCTCGACATCCAGCGCCGCGTCCCGGCCCGCGAGATCCGGCCCGCGCCGAGATCCCCGCGTGAGGAGATGAGGGGAGCCCCGCCGCCGCCGGCGACGACCGGGCTTCGCCCGCTCGCGCCCCTCGGCGGCGGCGAGGGAGGGGGAGAGGAGAAGCGGCGGCGCTAAGGTTTCCTCCCAGACGCTCGCGGGAGCGTCGCGGGAGGAGGAGGGGATTTTGATGTAAAGAAGTTAAGCAAAGAGAGCACTCTGAATTGGGATTTTGATGTAATTTTAGCAAAATCTTACGTGCAGGCATGATGCTGTAAAAGTACCTAAGCAGTTAGAGGTATTGATGATAAGTCAAATCACTTATTGGCATGCCTTTCTTCGATGCCAAAACGGGTCCACAGGGCACATAACACCCCACCGAGATCACAGTCGCTCGGTTTGCTAGCTGCATAAATGTGCACGCTGCCCGCCATGGTTCGAGCTCTACTAGATCGGAAACGCGCCTTGGCACGTGGTGCCTGGCTGAATGTTTTGTCCCAGTGTTTAAATAAACAGTAATATAGTTGCTACTTCGTATAGGATCATTTGTCAAAGTCATGGCAGAAGGCAAGGCAATCACACGTAGCAAATGCAAAGCAACCATGAGGGATTTTGTGAGTAGAACCGTTCGTCAATCCACATCAAGTTTGACACAGACAATGTACTTTTCATACAACAAAACCAAGCCACATCGGCAACAAAGAACCTATGTAGTTCCACATAAGCATATTTTTCGATAGATCCACCTGATCGTCTTGACGTTCAATATTTCATACGCCACAACACATGAACCTGCTGAGTAGTTTGTTCAGTCACTTGAAACAACATTTTCTCCATTGATAACAAAGTTATGAACCTTGAACTAACCTTATCAAAGATTGGATTATCAGCAACAGCTTCCTATGCGTAGTGTCGAAGCCGAAGACACATAAGAGATTTCTTTCAATATTTGACCAACCCCGTAGTTATTGTCGCTCTTCCGTCCACACCTTTCATCAGACGGACTTGCCCCATTGCGCATCCACACACAAGTTCAGCCCACACACCATCGACCGGTAAATTAATGTGTTCTGCAAGCTCCATCTCTGTATAGCGAACCGAGAAATACTGCAGGTTGGGAAGACATAATGGTCAGCAGATGAGCAGAATGTACATCCATCAAAGAAAAGAACAAAATCCTCCTCTGCAAAGAGCACGGACAGGGGTTGATGCCAAATTTGTCTTCTGATCGACAGTGGAAAAGAGCAAGGTACCAAATAAAGCAATGAAGGCAGCAAAAAATAACTCTTTTGCAAGGACCAAGGACATGACTAGAATCTATATCTATCCATCTCCTCAGCGGTAAGAAAGCAAGAGCAAGATACACTATCAACCAAGACAGGGCACATGAAATATATTCTCTAGTAACCACCGAGTAAATAGACGAACATAACAGAGCTCACCCTGTACAAACGCGAATGGCACAGTCATGGGAATGACAACCGCAAGGACCTGTAAATCAATAGAAGAAAACATCACAAGGATTATGGACCTTGAAAGCATAACACCTATTAGAAAAGCAATAAATTCCAAAAAATGGAAACAAGGGAATTAATACAAATAAATTTTCAGTTTTCTATTTTTCTGGTCTCAACACCTGAAGGCCCATCCTAAATATATCATTATATAACCACATAAGTAATTACTAGGATGTTTCACACAAAACTTGAAATAAAATCATACCTACCCTACCATTACTACATGCTCTCACTTCACTGATTCATCTACGGGACAGTGATCTATTCAAACATATGCATAAACATTGGCCTTCATTGTTGCGCAGACCAGGTTTAAAATTTAAACCCTTAAACCTATCCAACCTCTCGGAAAGGCCTCAACGGAATACTATAAGGAGAGTTTCATATGACTAATGCAGAACACTAAACATCAGAGTTGATCAAAGAATCAAGTAACAAGAAGGGATGTTAAAGCACATATAACTCACCATGATAACTCCCTGGCTGTCCCATTCATTCCATGCTCTGTTCTGGTGCATACGTACACAGCTGGGCAGCCATTCAACTCAAAAACAAATGTGTGACCTTCCGATTCCACACCAGGGGCTAATCAAATGACAGTATAAATCTCCTACAGTAGAGGAATAAATACAAGTTTAGAATTGGCAATTTCACAGTGACGGTACCCAAACCAAACAATATTACATGAAACTGAAATAAGAACACAATTATATGCAGTAGCGCAACACTCACTTGTTATATATTTATTTTTTGCGGGAGAGTACCAAGCACTCAGTTGACATCAAGGAGCATGCATCTATATGTAACAAACACTTGTAAGTTAGCAGTCTGTATAATGCGTCATTTGTAGAAGCATTTTAGTGACACTTGGTGGGCTTAGTGCCGTAAATCTTGTCGAGCTTGTTTTGCTGAATGCTAATTGTGTCTGTCATATCAAAATATACCTGAATCAGCTGACCATTGTTGTTCATTTCAAGGAGGACAACCGTATCAGCCTCATCAAGCGTTGCTCCATACACTCCACTCCTCTTGGTCACACATTTATCCTATCGTTGGTGGGAATCTAGTGACAAAGGAAAAATGGTATATCTTAGAATGAACCTGTTGTGAGTTCATCGATACGAAGATTACAACACTTGACCATGAGAACTCACCTCAGGATCATAAGTTGAAGAGCCGGTGAGTGGTACTACTTTGCCTTGATTTTCATGAAAAACAATAAGTGTGTCGAACACCCCCTTTTGGTCCATTGTGTGGAAAGCTCTGACTCGACCATTGCCATCAAGAGAGTAAATACAATTCTTCTCACATACAATGGTACAAATGGTGTGACCAAGCGCGCGTGCCAGCCTTGTAAGTTTAGCATGCTTAGTTTTACATGTATCTATCCTGACTAAAACCAGCAGGAGCTGAGTATTTATCTTGACTAAAAACAGCAGGAGTCAAGCACAAAGTAAAAGTATACAGCTTGATTGAAAGCAGGGCATATAGTTCATTGCGATAGAGTGAGATGCATATTGAGCAAGTAAACCATTTTCCATATTAAGCATAACATACAGTGGTAGCAGTTAGTACAAAAGGCTTAGGCATCAAACAGTTTTATGAAGCATAAGGCACTATTGCAAAAGGTGAACCCCCAAATAGAAGCTAATTAAAACAGTGGCAGCATCAACAACGTCGAAGCAAGTTGTTCTTGGCACCTGCTGATCATCACCGGCGAATGACCTGTGTAAGGAAGGTGCGACATCTGCAGAGAGTAAAGCTATCGGGAAAGAGGGCGGTGAAGTTTGACTAACCTGGATATCTGGATGGATTATTTTGTTTACCGATGATGTAGATCCAAGCGAGGCTCGGTCGAAGACCTCGTCCTCATCCATAGCAAATTTTCTCTAGAAGAAACATGATGACATTTAAAGATTGGAGGTGGGAAAACTGAAAATAAAGTGAAGCTCCAAAGGTCGCAGGTGACAAGAACGAAAAAGCAAGTTCCTTTCCTGGCGAGGTTATCTCTGACCAGTGCTTCGTGCTAGAAGGCACCTTCTCTTGCGCCACAGGGACAACAGATCATGGCGAACTGTCAGAGCACCAACGCGCGGTATTCACCAATTGAACAACAAACCCTAACCCTAGAAAAGCAACGAGCAACACAAGACCTAGGTGAGCACCAGGAGATAACAAATCAAACACAAAAACAACTAAGGAAACAAGAAACAACCTCTTCCAATTTTGCTGGAGAGAACAATGTAAGCAAGATACCTAGCTAGTGCCAACGACAATATCACGCAACCTTTGAGTTCGCCTGTACACAGGAAGTAGGAATCAAAACGAATGAGAACAAAATCAATAACCAAGTAGGCCACCAGTTGGATCTAGCATAGATGACAGTGTGAGAGTGATATGCCTCTCCTCTTAGCCTATAGGATGGATAACGATAACCAGTGCCTTCATCACCCCAGACCAAATATGGTAATTAGGTAAACAACAAAGATGAGCAAGCAGGTGAGAAACTTATAAATCTGTCGTGCTCATGCAATTGCCGAAGTAACATCCCACATGATATCAAATATTAACTCAAGTCTCAAAAAATGGGATCACCTTAACTAACCACACATCTAAGGCCGTGTACTTTTTTACGACCTGTATCAATATATGTCACCAAGAACCTTCATGCAGAGTAGCTCACAGTAATGCATATCAAAATAAATAAACTGATGGTCCCAAGACTTAAAGGATATATTTCCCTCAATACAATAAGAGCAAAACAGTAAAATTCTACTGGTAGTGTAACATGTATGGTGAAAAGTGACAGTCATTCTTGAGGTACGAAGTGCAGTTTTGGATTTGGTAGATCAGAAAATTCTAGTATGTGACGAATTTTAACTATGCTTATATCACAAGAGCACCTGGCAGAGGCCTTCATTGTCCGCATCTGGTGCCGCGACCTGGTCCAAGACTGCATGGTCCTCCTTCCAGCGTTGCTCGTGCTCCTCCTACTGAGCTATGGGGAGGCAACAACTGCCTTCAAATGTCACGGTGGAAGAGGAAGTGGTGCCAGCTCTCCTCTCCACGGCGCCCTTCCATCGATGGCGACACCTCCGGCCGGTCATAGCAGTGTTTCCCAGAAGTCTCGATGGTGTGCACCTCTCTGCGAATCAGCCAGACCTTATTTATTAGTAGCATCTAGCATAACAAAGGTTTTGTGCAAAATCCAATGGATCTACAATAAAAGCAAAGAATGTGGGAAGATATAGCTGCCAAATAAATTTAGCTGAACAAAAAGAAAGACCCTCAGGACTCAAATATACTTAAGTTTTTAGTCTCCCTATCAGATTGCACACATGAGCATAAACATTTGGTCCATATATCTAAGTACTGAATCTTATCCATATAAAGTAAGGCATTTTTTACCACGAAGTCAATCTTGATGCCATTACAACAAATAGCCTTATCTAGCTACTTTTGCACAAACTAAGTACCAACACATATATACTCTTAATTTTTCTTGATATTGAATAATCATATAGAGAGACACATGACGTACTTTCTCAGTTGAACATTGATTAATCCCAGATCATCCCAAAAAGTGTAACTCAAGCAGATAAAGAATCTGTGCATACAAAAGGAAAAGCAAGTAGGTCACAAAGTACCACATGAACCAACGGTGACACATGCGCATATCGAATAATCGCAGGCAAGCAGATAGTAAGAGAATAAAATTATACACGTGCAACAGCAGTGCCAATCCAAGTTGGTCACCTGATGATAAACATGCTCGCACATCTTATTCAGTTGCAGGTAGACACAATTTTTCTCTCAAGGTTTTCTGCCTTTTATGTCCTAACTGAAATCCCCGGTACAAAAATATTTAAGAGAACATTATGTTAATTTCATTGCAGTGAAAAGGGACATAACATAAAATCTATCTCTTTGTGTTTTAGCACTCACACGCATATGTAACAAACACAACAGAAAATTAACACCAGAAGAAGAATCAATCTACCTTGAAGATACATCATCATTGGTTAATAAGAGCCGACTGGTGAGGAAGACGAAGCAGGTGAGCATCCTCTTGCTGGCCAAGATGGCGGTCAACATAGTCCGAGCCCAACATAACAAATTCTTCTCCTGCAGTTCCAAGATGATGGATGGAGCAGCGGTCAGAGAGAGGAGATAACCTGCAGTAGACCATGGAGGAGAAGGGGGAGTGATGGGGGAGCACCTGCAGAGGACATAGGAGGAGTGACGGGGGAGTGGGGCTGGACCTGGACGGTGGGGCAGCGGAGGCGTCGGCCGGCAAGGCGCGCGGCGGCGGCGGGCTGGCGGTGGTGTAGGCAGGCCGCCGCCCCGTCCAGATCGAGGGGAGCGAGGCCTCCCTCCCTCGCCCGCGGCCCCGTCCCGGTCGGCTGCGCGTCGTGGCCCCGGAAGACGGCACGGGCGTGCGGTGCAGCGGCGGCCGGCTGGGCGACGGAGATGATGGCGGCGTGTGGCTGGACCTAGATGGCGGCGGAGCAGGGAGGCGCGGGCGGCTCTAGGGTTTGGAGGGAGGGAGAGAGGCGAGGTGGGAGGAAGAGGAGAGGGTGCGGCGCAAGTGGGGGAGGAGCGACGACCCGCGCTCGCCCTGTCGAATTGGATATTTTCCAGCCATGTGAAATGACGGAAATGCCCTCGGCGGGTCACAAAAATAACAGGCGGTGGCACACTGAAATATGGACTATTCATTGTAGTAGTGTCGAGTTTTGATCCGACGGCAGGGATCATCCGGGAGCGAGATCGGACGGCCGAAAACGCATCCAAAAAATGATCCGACGGCCGACATTCGCTAAGCTCTAAAAACGCTCATGTTCTCCCTAAATACTTATATCAGGATGTTGTGTGCTAAAGCTCTATCTTTCTTTTATTAAAATTAAAATAAAGTAAACCGTCAATGGATAGTTCTGATTCTCTTTAAGAAAAACTAATGTGCATGCATGTTGTGTATCTTTTTTAAACACAACGCAGACGTTCATATTTATACTCACCACAATGAACGTACGCACGCACACCCTATGTGCACCTCCGAGAAACCAAGCTGATACATCATCTTGAGATTGACGCAGTCGCCACAGACGCCTTCGTAGTCGACGGGGACGTCTTCTCCTACTGAACACACATCGCTGGAAGGCCTGAAATAAATCCAAAAAAATATTTTAAAAAATTGTTGAGAATGCATTGAAATGATGTACACTTATGCTTCGGTACACCCCGTAAACACATTGATGGTTCAAATTTATTCATACCCCTTCATAATAAAGGGCATGATGGTCTTTTTAAAAATACGTTATCCGCGTCCTCATCTTTTTTCTCTCTTTCTTTTATAACTTCAAAATAGAGCGGGCGACCAGAATCAAACTCATGACCTGTTCGTTAAGAGAGAACCGCACTAAGCAATTAGGAGATCTTAACTCCGTGCATATTTACTTCTTTTTTCTTTTCTTCTTCTTTAGTTCGTGGAAGCCTCCGGTTTCGCCTAACATGGGCATGTCCACCTGCTTTTAAAAGTTGTGGTCAGTCCTGAGATTACAAAAAAAAAATACCATGTGTAACGGAGAGTGTTTGGGTAGACCAGAAGAGTCCATTGAAGAGCACCTCGTTTCTCGACATCCCCTAAATGACCTAATTTTTTTCATGGCCTTGTATATCCAATTCAAGGAACCATGTCAAGCTATTTGGGTTTTCGACAAGTTTTGCATTTTCTAGAGTTTTCTGGGTTAAACAGGCCGACAAATGATCGAACATGTCGCAACTTACATATTTTGTCGAAAGTCGTTCAAACAAGGCATGGATGCCTACCATTCGTGTTCAAAATTTCCTTTGCTCTTTTAAAAAATGTTTGTGTATGGACATTCTAAGCAATTTTCAGAGGCACAAACATCTTTTTGAAATTTATGTACAATTTTCTGAAAAATAAACAAAATTTTATTTTATGAACAAGTTTGAAAAAGAAAATATTTTTGAAGTTTTGGAAAAAACATGGGCATTTTTTGAAATAAAAAAATGAAAATGAAAAAAATGAAAAAGAAACAAAAAATGAACAGGAAAAAGAAAAAGAAAAAGAAATAGTTGGAAAATTACTGGTTTGATAATGGGCTGGCCCAATGAAAGTGGTGGCTTCCGCGAACGGAAGAAGAAGAAAAGGAAAAAAAAGAAGTAAATATGCGAAGTGCTATTGTGAGCTCGAGCTCACAGGCACCCTTTGCTACAGTACACACACAAAAAATATTTAAAAAGTTCAAAAAAATCTGAAATTTTTTGTCAAGAAACTTCGATGTCTTTTCTACATGCGTGCCAATTTTCGTGATGAAATGACATTCATGCAGGTCTCGGCAAAAAAAAATCGATGCTCCAAAATGCTTCCAAAAACAATTTTTTTGGAGCATGATTTTGTTTTTTTTGCCGAGAACTCCACAAATGTCATTTCATCACGAAAATTGGCACACAGGTAGAAAAAACAACAAAGTTCTTGACAAAAAAATTTAGATTTTTTTGAATTTTTTTACTATTTTTTTTTCGGATTTTACTGTTCATCCGGGATCACTGGTGCTCGGGATCACATGCTCCATGTCCGTAAATATGCACGAGCATTAAGATGACGTAGTTGGTTAGTGCAGTTCTCTCCGAACGAAGAGGTCATGAGTTTGGTTCATGTCGCCCGCACTCTTTTTTGAAGTTTAACAGAAAATACGTAGGCAGTATACGTTATGGTGGGTGACCCACCATACATACAAAAGTGTGTATGATTTGCCAAAGGTCCATACTAGTCCCTATACGTTTAGGGAGGGGGGGGGGGGTACCGAAGCGAAGCTCAATGATGCAAGTTGTAGCCCACAAGCTCCTTCATCTTGAACTAACAAAATTATCTCAAGAATGAAAGGGTAAAACCTTTTGTTGTCTCCAATATTTCATGAAATTGATTTACCCTTATGTTTTTGGTAAAAACAACATCAAAATGAATAAAATATAACTTAAGCTACGGTAAGTTGCCTGAATTTTGAATTTGAGTCACTCAATTTTTTAGCCATTGTTTTTTGCTCCGAGATTCGTGTTTTGTTTTTTTGGAATGTGTTTTTTGTTGTGCTGGGCTTTTTCTACTGATCCCATATTTAGGTCAGTCGATTTTTAACTGGGCCGAAGCCCATTAATTGTGCGATCTAGCCCTCCTCTCTCCCTTGGTTTGTTTTATTTTTTTATGTTTCTAAGTGTGTTTGCTTTATTTTAAAATTTCGTAGTTAGTTGGTTTTAATTTTTTTTTCCGGGTATTTTTTGGGATTTTGGATGAGTGTAAATGTATACAGACAAATACCATGCAATATGTTCAAAATTTACACTATTATATGATTATTGTTCGCATATTACAAAAAGTGTAATTTGGGAGCGAAGTTGTGTGCCATTTAGAAAAAATCATCATTCTTCTTTAAATGGTAATACTATTGCTACTGATTCATTGTTCCTTATTGTTTTTAAATAGTTATTACTTTATTTTCTTTCTTCTTCAAGGAAAAAATCAATGCCACTAATTCATTTCTCCTTCGGATTTTTTGTCTAAAATTCCACTAATATATGTTTATTCTTGCATATTTTCCAAGAACGCAATTTTTTGGAATATTGTGTGAAAATTTTGTCGTTGTTGGTTTTATTTTTTAGATTTTCTTTCTTATTAAAGGGTAATACTAATGCCACTAATTTAATTTTCCTTAGAAATCTTCATTATTTTGATTTTGTTTAATTAATTAATTTATTTCTTCTTCTTTAAGCGTAATACCAATGCCATGAATTCATTCCTTTTTAGGAATTTTATTTGAGAAATTTCAGTATTATATTAGTAAAAAGCGCATTTTTATGGAAATTGTGTACAATTTTTTATTATTCTTTTCTTTCTTCTTAGTGGGTAGTACCAATGCCATTAATTCTTTCTTTCTTTTTTAGAATCCATTATTATTATGATTTTTTGTTTCTATTTCATTTTCTTTGTTTTTAAAGGGTAATACCAAAGCTGCTAATTCATTCTTTCCTAGAATTTTTTCATTATTTTGAATTTTTTTGAGTTTTTGTTCAAATTCTTTATTTCTTAGAAAATTTCATTATTATGATTTTGTTTTAGTTTCTTTTTCATTTTCCTTCTTCTTGAAGGATAACACCAAATCCACTTATTCATTCTTTCTTAGAATTTTTTTTAATTTTATTTTGTTTAATTTTATTTATTTTTCATTAATGGTAATACTAGTGCCACTAATTGATTCCTTCTTAGGAAACTTCCTTTTCATGAAAATTCCACTATTATATAATTGTTGTAGCATATTGTAAAAAAGCGCAATTTCTATGTGAACTATGTGCAAATTTTGACGTTGTTTGTTTTACATTACTTTTTCTTTTCTTTCCACGCAAAGCGTAATAAAAATCCCACTATTTCACTATTCCTGAGAAAACTTCATATTTTGATTTTTGGTGTTTATATTTAATTTTTTATTTTTGTTTTATTTCTTTCTTCTTAAAGTGTAATACCAATGCCACTAATTCATTTTTCGTACAATACTTTATTATTTTTATTTGTTTTAGTTTAAATTTCATTTACTCTCTTCTTTAACCATAATATAAATGCCATTAATTTATTCCTTCTTAGAAAACTTATTTTTTTTTGCAAAAACTCCACTATTATATGTTTATTTTCATATTATAAAAAAAAATTCTGAGTACATTGTGTATCAGTTTTTCATTATTTTCGGTCTTCTTAAAGGGTGATACCAATGGCACTAATTCATTATTTCTTAGAAAACTTTATTATTTTGATTTTGAGAAGTAGAGATGTCGTGGATTAAATACCAATGCAACTAATTCATTCATTCTTCAGAAAACTTCGTCTTTTGCAAAAATTCCACTATTACATGTTTATTCTTGCATATTATAACAAAGTGCAATTTCTGTGCAAATTTTGTCCTTTTTCTTTTCTTTTTATTTCCCTTTTTCCTTTATGGGTAATATCAAGCCACTAATTCGTTCATTCATAGGAAACTTCTTTTTGCAAAAAAATCACTATTATATATTTATTCGTGTGTATTATAAGAAGTGTAATCTTTATGTAAGTTGTGTGCAATTTTTTCATTATTTATTATAAACTTTTATTTTATTTCTTCTTCAAGTGTAAGATCAATGCACTAATTCATTTTTCAAGAGAGAAATTTTTTATTTTTTATTTTTTAGTGGCAGGTTATTTCATTGGACTGGCACACAATACAAAGAGATGGATAAACATTGACCAAGTGGGGTTACCTGTAGCTTGTGATCCAGATGTGTAAGTATGTAAGTCATTTGGATTTTTTGTTGGCGTCAATCAATTTCCGGGGACGTCCAATTTAGATCCATGGTTTGTGTTGCTTCTTCCGCCTCCTGCCATCTTCTTCCTATTGCCGCCATCGACGGTCGGCAGCACTCATGTCCACACCTTGCAGACCTGCCCTCCCCTAGCCGCTGCCCACCGCCAGTCTGCCGCAACCCCTGCCATCCCTTTACCTCTCCCTCCTCTTCTTTCCGGCACTAGCAGCCCTACCCTGCACCCAAAACATCATGTCTATGACTCCCTTCCACTAGCTACGTTGATGTCGCGTCCTTTCAAGGCTGCGCTTACCAAAAGGCTGCACTCCAGAATTCGTCTGGCACGAATTTCAATTTCAGGCGGATTACAAATAGCAAATATGATCTTAAGTAGGTGTTTGCCCATTTAGATATATGCTAGAATTGGTTAATAGCACTACAAAAATGCATAACAGTGTTCACCTAGGCTTATACTTGTTTTTCTACGGTAATGAATGTAGGATTTGGCTTTGGGTGATGGCTTGGCAGGAGGAGAGGTGTGTGAACCCGCATCATTTTCAGCATATCAATATGAGGATCATGAGTAGGGCATGTCACATTAGATTTTATTGTAAATACCTTGGCCTAAGAATGATTTCAGATCATCGTCAACCCTTTTTATAATGATTAATGCAACTGAACCTATAAATTTTACTTGCAAATTTTGTAGCTCTCATTTGCTAGGGCTGAAGATATCATTTTCAAATTAAGGCAATTATGACTAAATGAAATCCTTTCTTTCTAAAAGACTTTAATCAGTGGCCCATTGAAAGTTAGCAGACCTACAATAAAACTAAAAATGTTATGTCAAAATCAAAGGCATGCACCATCAAACATATCTACGTCGCCTATCCAGAATCAATACCATTAGTGATAACTTGCAGCGAGGCCCGGAGTAAGAGATCAGGGAAGGCAGTATTGACGGTATACTTGTGCACCAAACAACAATATCTTCTGCATCGTTCATATTGTAGTACCTCAGCGCTGACTTTTTACATAGACCCATGCAGATAATGTAAAACAAAAAAGTGAGAAGTGCATAGTTTTTAGTCAATCATGTGGCAAGACATGAAAATAGTTGCGTTTACAAGTTATTCTACATGCACACTACAAATATGGGATCAACCTAAGCATAAATGTCTATGGGTACCTCGTATCTTCTTACCATTATCATTGAGATGGAATCTTAAAGTTCTATATGCTTCGCATTACTAATCTCCCCCTCCTTGTCCCTCCCTCCCTTCATCTCTCTCTCTCTCTCTCTCTCTGTGTGTGTGTGTGTGTGTGTGAGAGAGAGAGAGAGAGAGAGAGAGAGAGAGAAAACAACATGCAATTTCAAACGTATGTCATATCATAGTCTAATTGGATGAGAAGATGAGCTCCTAGTGTGCACACAAGGAATTATGTAGCCTAGTTGCCTTCACCATCATAAACATATAAATGCAACATAAGTAGTACATTCTGAATTAATGTCCGGTTGTTGGAATGACTTCCAAAAATAGTTGTTGAAGTATAGCTGCATCTACTTTTACAAACTATATAGTTCTCTTAGAAACATGGAAGGTAGTATCTCCTCTGGCTGTAGCCTCTATATCTGAAGATGTATGGAACAAAGTTGTTACATTATTCTTGTTTGTGCCTAGTTTTTCTCCACTTAACTAGCCAACTTTCTTGTTCATGAATGAGATGAGACAATGATTTTGCTTCCATTTTGAAATAAAAAATTCAAAGAGAGAAGGAAATAATATATTGATATACCTACATTCATGTTTAGACACAAATCCAGTATTTTTTCATATTTTTGCTGCACATCATCATATGCTCTTGTCTATCCAATGATGTAGAGACCATGAAGAAATTTCATTTGTTAGACAAGAATATAATGAAGAAGTGCTAGACAAGAATATATATATTTTGATGATGTGACAAAACGATAGATCTCATCCTGAATAAGCATGATATAATGTAGAAGTGCTAGGTAACTTTCTGCCTGATTTGTCTATGTCCCAACATTTAATTCAGGAGAAACCAGAAGAAGGTTGAGTGGAATGACCTGCTCCCTCAACTTGATAGAATCAAACTATTACAAGAATAAGATGATACCTCTGGAACTTGAACCATACCTAGATGTATCACTTCATTCAATATATGAGGCACTTGTGTATAGTGATCTTCTTACAATGAACATACAACTATGGAAACTTAAGATCCCTCGAAAGTTAAAATATTTCTTTGGTGTATGTAAAAAGTTGTCATTCTTACCAATGATAATTTAATAAAAAGAAGTTGGGAAGCTTGTAAAGAAATCTTGCTCTTATCACGAGGATGATACTATTAATATTTGTTCTTCCACTCGTAATTTGTTGGTTCGATATATATTATGAGAACATTGCACAAACCCATAATATCTGGGGCCATGGTAACAAAAAATCACAACTCTAGAGCATTTTTAACAACAATAAAAAAGCCACAACTCTAGTCTCCGGCTTTGTGTCCATAAATCATGGCAACAATGCTTTTTTGAGACATGTTTTTTTAAGAGCACGCCATATATATTTTCATCATTAAACTTTGCGTTCACATACTAGACACAAACATGTATGCCGTAAAAAAGATCAGATTTTTCTTGAATGTTTAAATAATATCGATGCTTGTACTGTTCATCCTTGAAGATTGCACCTGCCCCTAGTCATAATAGTCCGCAGTAAAGAATCGTCAACAAGGGCGTTCTAGTGCACTGTAGATTCTTATCATTCACTCATTTCTAATTAAGTAACGAGCACCTAACGGGACACCCAGCCTGGACCCGCAAGAAAGCGTACATTAAAACAAAGGGCGTGTCATCTATTCTAGGGTCATTTGCAACGGAATTGTATCACTTTTATTATTACAAAATCAGTTATAAAACCTTCGTGTCCCCTCCACTTGTTCAAAAAAAAAAACAGACTAGAGCTTGGAGCTGCCCATGTTACCAATACTTGGGCGCATATTTGGATCGGAACCAATAGTTTGGCATGCAAGTAGCAAGGACAAGCTCAGAGCCTTCCCGTTTTTTCTCACGCCAATAATTTGGTGAGATGCTGGCGGCCAATTCTCGCGCCAAATTTTTGGCACGCCAATGGATTGGCGGGACTAGCTAGGGAGAAATGCAAACACACCTAAAATTCAATGATCAGGGCTCTCAACAGCTATGCTGAATCTTGTGCCATCAGCGAGACTGACATAATGAACCACCCTTGCAGTAAATGTCCAGAGCAACGAATGAATATGTAAATAATCTGAAAGGATTATTCATTACTGCGTCGAATGGTGGAGTATCCTTGAAACTCCCACATGCCTCCTAAGCTTAGGTTGTTCTAGCAAATTTAAGGAAAATGAGAACCAGAATACTACCGTTGGCACTAGTAACTAAGACTTACGATCAATCATTCATGAAAGATGGATGTGTAGCATGAGATGGGTTGAACGCCCCGGCTTGCATCTTTATATAACTAGCAACTAGCACTAGCATGGATGCACCAATGCACATTTAAAATTGTATACCAGCAAAGTTGATGAGGTGAGCGTAGGGTACCATGAAGTACGCAAGTACACACTACTCACAGCAACTT
Source organism: Triticum aestivum (assembly GCF_018294505.1). Taxonomy (NCBI): domain Eukaryota; kingdom Viridiplantae; phylum Streptophyta; class Magnoliopsida; order Poales; family Poaceae; genus Triticum; species Triticum aestivum. Next base: position 101,378,336 of record NC_057811.1, read on the forward strand.
GTTTACCTTTTCTAAGGCGCCAGCTGTGGAAGATCGTAGGCGATTTTTTGTCACATCTTGTAATGGGGCCGATCATTTTTTACAACTTCATGTACTTTGTTTATAAAGTGCTTTGGTCCTGATACCGTGCCCTTACTTGACAAAATGATGGGCGCACGCATTCTAAGATCTAGAGGCCGGGAGGTACAACCTTCTTTAAAAAAAAGACACACCAACATGTATTCTTGTACGTAACATGGATGACTAAGCTTGTAGTAGGTAACTCTACCTTCCTTCACGGTAAATTTTACTCTTGTTCTGGTGTAAAGATGAAGATTTGACCATTATGTTCAGAACATCAGGTCCCTATTGAGAATTTCACATTATTGTTGTGGGTTTTTAATTAATTTCCACAATTAATCGATGAAAAATAAAGTGATTTGGTATGTTATATTGGCTTGTTATATTTCTACCAATCGTGCGTGCATAAATTAAGAGAGTTTTTCTGGAACGCGCAATTGTGCGTGGCTTCATTAAGAAGAAAAGGAGAGCAAGATGCAGAGGCCAGGGGAATTCCTCCTTTTCTAATAAAAACAAGAAGAAAGGGAGAGCGAGTACATCAAGGGTACAACAGAGGCTGCTTGACGGCACTTCCCCAACCCATGCCCACAAATCCACTGGTGAGAAAATAAAACAATCGGACTACTCGTGCACACCCACACTTCCATGCTCAGCCTGCTAAGGATGTCACGCAGGCAGCCATAACCTCCATTCACAACCGATGTTATACATAACCATGCTCGCCAGTGCCAAAATATTGTCGAAGGCCCGCCGATTCCTTACCTTCCAGAGTGAGTTCTTATTTTTTCATGCGAAACCCTCTTGCGTCATTTCCTTATACTACTTCTCTTTTTTGTTTTATTGCTCTGCTTCACATCCTTCCCAAGTTTCATGCTAAGCAATTGAGGTTCGATCTCACAACAACTGCTACTAGGAAGGTTGCCCACTCCTTTTTTGACGAAGTCAACGCAGCTTTCATTTCATGACCAGAACAAGAATGCGGAACTACTGCTGAAGAAATTAGGTTCAGCTAACATTACAAATAACAAAAATATACAACTGGGCCAACAAGAAGACCATCTAGTCAGGTACTTAAGACAAGTCGACCATAGCCATCATCTTCGGTCCACCCACATTGTGCCAAAGAGATGTTTCATTGAAAATCCTTTGGTAGGAGCAGGTGATGCTGGGTGAGTAGGACAATCCGGATCAATAAACCGATCACGTAAACCTTCACATCCTGCGCAACGAAGTCCTTGACTACTACCATGTTGTTTGACATGTCGTGTTTGTCATACTCGCGTGCCTCCCAAGCAAAAGAATATTTCCCTATGAGAGCCGCACTGCTCACGACGGTGCACGACTATCTCGGTTTCGGATATCTCGCGGGGCAGGTGGTTTCGGAGAGAAAGAATATTTCCCTCCCCCGCTCCACCGGCCGCCGCCGCCGACCCCCGGCCCACACCCTCCCCCACTCCACCGTCACCGACGACCCACCGCACCCTCCCCCGCTCCACCGGCCGTCGCCGACGAACCCCCGCACCCTCTCCCCCACACCCTCCCCGGCCCGCTCCACCGTCACAAATGAATGCAACTAAATTTGCAAAAAAAAAAGCAAATTTGATTATATTTTCAAATAACAAATTTGATGATATTTTTTAAAAATCATTACTGTTTTTATAAAAAAATATTACTGTTATGATTTAAACAAGTTTGAACATATTTAAACACAAATAAATATCAAACAACATTTTAAATGCATAAAAACAAAAATTGGGGAGCCTGGGAATCGAACCCAAGACCTCCTAGCGTGTGTGCTGCATGCTGACCAGTCGGGCTAGTGGGCGTGTTCTGATGGAGATAGGGTTAGGTGGAATAGAACCTGACCAGTCGGGCTAGTAAGTAAAACAAAATTCTAATGGCGCACCAGGGGGAGGTGCGCCATTAGAATCGACGTACTTATGGCGCACCAGGGGGAGGTGCGCCATTAGAATCGACGTACTTGTTCCCCTCGCACTGTGGCCTCCCTCCCTCCCTCGCCAGATCCCCCACTCGACCCCAACCGTACGCCGCCGCCCCCTTGCTCCGCCCCCTCCGTCCGCCGCGCCTGCACGTCGTCCGCCGCTATGGTCTTGCGCTGCCTCGACGCCGCCGCCCCAACCCCCGCCGGACTCCACCCCCGCCGCCCCCCACCACTGCAGCTCCCTCGCGCCGCCGCCCCCGCGCCCGCCGCTCCTTCGCCGCCCCGCCCCAGCACGTACGTCCCCTCCCTCCCTTCCCCCATCCCCCTAGCTTCTCCTCCTCCTCCTCTCACCACCCGTGCCTTCTTCTGCTCGGAAGGTCAAGAAGGCGGCCAAGGACGTCGACGACATCACGGGCCCCTTCCTCCGGATCGCCGCCCGCAGCCTCCTCGACGCCGGCGTCCTCTAGGTGATTCCTCCTCTCTCCTCCCCTCCTTCCCCCTAGGTTTCTCTCCCCGCCGGCGTCCTCTAGGTGATTCGAGGTGATGCCCCTCACCCCCAACATGTTGTACTGAATTTCTAGGAAAATATGTGATGATGCAGTGTGTGTCAGGTTCAAAACGGAAAGAGAAAAGAACAGGGTTTCTTCAAGTACATGATAGTATTAGTTTTTATCTCAGTCCTTGTGGTGATGTTTTTGTGTTTGGGGTTAAACATATGGGGTACAAGTACAATGTGGCATCAACAATTTGCAAGGGGCACCAGAGACTCATCATTTGCCAAGAACAGATGTCAGTCATTAGCTTGGCATCATGTAAGAAAATGGCCATAATTTGCCCTGATAATGATGTATTTTGTCATAAAAATATATAGTGGACTGCCATGATAATGACATGGTCCTCGTTAGTTACATGTATAGGCTTAATTGAGCTGTGGAGTTCTTGTTACCTTGTCTGTCTGTCCTCGTTAGTTACATGTATCTCTCTGTTTGTGTTTCTGCGTAACAGGTTCGATCGCGGTTGGAGAAAAATTGAGGCGTTTGTTGGCTCCAAGACAGTGATACAGGTATCATCAAGTCTACTTCCATGTTGCTGCTAGTAGTAACCTGACAGCACAGCCATACTTAGACCTTCAGAAGGTCAATCTTCAGTTTACTTGACTTTTGAGCCTGCTAGTAGTAACTTGGCAGCCATTCAAGGATGTCTTGGTTGTTCACGAGGCCATCCAATTGTTGTTATGTGATGACCTGATTTCTTGTCTTCCAATGGCATTTGACATTGTGATGACCAACTCATTGATTTGTCATACCCATACTAAACAAAGGTTAGGTTCAGAGATAGTGCTGCATTGTTGAGTTTTACTCCTTTTGATGTAGTAAATTTATTGACTGGTGTTTATCTTACCCTGTTCCATTGAGTAGTAAATCATTATTGGCTTGTATAGATGTCAGCATGCTCCCTTTCTACTCATTTTGGAGAACATGTAGATGCCAACTCTTGATATGCATGCATGCATTCTTTGCTTGTTTATATTCATTCTTGTAAACTGAACATGCTCATCTATCTATATATGCATTGTATTTTTTTCCTTTGGAAAGTAAAGTTTATTTCCTGGCTGGCTGGCATGATGTCTCATGGATACCTCAGCTGCAGCTGCAGCTGGAGCTCAATGGATGCAACCTTTGTATCTTCCTCTAGTATGGAGTATTAAATTGCCCCCTAGGGTATAAGGTTTCATTTGGATGTTCTCCCAGAACAAAATCATGACTTGTGACAATCTAAGGAAAAGGGGGATGGCAAAACCCCTAGAGTGTGTTCATTGCAAAGAGATACAAACTATATATCATTTATTTTTTGAATGTATTGTAGCTAGTAAAATCTGTGAAGATGTTGAAATGCTTTTCTAGGTGCCAATCGTTAACTTTGAATCTATTGCTAAGTTGTGGCTTTGCAATAAAAGATACATTCACTTGAATGCAGTGTGCTTTTTTCTTTTCCAAAGGAAAAGAAAATGTGGTGTATAACAAATGTATTATTTGGTGGAAATTGAGATATCATATTAATCATTGACAAATTGGCTTTGAACAAATAATCTTAAATCCATGCATACCTACACAATTCATCTATTTGCAATGTGATGTTGTAAGGGTACTAATTGGTCTCTTCTGCTGCTTATCAGAGATGGGGGGAAGCAGCCACCGCCGCTCTGCCTCACCGGAGTACGAGTTGGATGCTTTCGAGTTCTTCAGTGTCATAATTGGGACTTCAGTATCAACCACGAGGCAGGTATATAAAACAAGAGATCTCCCCTTCACCCATCTCATTATGATAACTCTGTTGTTTGCTACATCACTCCTTGTCCCAAATTGCAGAGGCTGCCTGACACTTTTATGAACATGCTGGGTGAAGATCCGCCACATAATGTGAAGCTCCGACAGGCCGGCGGCGGGGTTCGCAGGCTGTGGGACGTGGAGTTGGTGATCGAGGAGGGCCACATGTACCTGTGCCGTGGCTGGGACAAGTTCTTGTAGCGACCAGACCTCAAATGGTCTGTGCTGCTGTGCACCAGTGTCATCCCTGGATCAGTAATGCTGACACGCACAGTACAAATGGAGGATTTATAACAGAGTAGCAATCACACACTTATTACATCGAATATCTCCGAAGAGATTAAGTATGATAAACATGGCTTAAGGCCATCTAAAACGATAACAACGGAAGACTTGGAAGATAAGTGAGTCCATCAACTCCAGCGGCATCACTGAGTATAAGACCACGACCTAAGGCACCTTACTCGTCGTCTGAAAAGTCTGCAACATGAAACGTTGCAGCCCGAAAACGGGTCAGCACATAGAATATGCTGGCAAAGTAACACATAGAGGATAATGAACAATAATAAGGCTATACTACATGCATATATGGCTGGTGGAAAGCTCTATGGTTACAATTTTGCGAAAAGCCAATTTTACCCTACTTCAAAGGAATAAATTTTATTTAACTATCATGGTGGTTGTGAAACATTGAGATGGTTGACAGCATCTCAATCCCAATTAAGAATCATCATTAACCCAACAAAATTAATTAAAATTAACATGGTGATGAGATTCACGTGATAATCCAAGTACTAGATACTCAAGTTGTCCATAACCGGGGACACGGCTAACCATGATTAGTTTGTACACTCTGCAGAGGTTTGTGCACTTTTCCCCACAAGACTCGATCTCCTCCGTTGGATTACTCGCACTACATGGTGTTTGAGTAACGGATGACCGAGACACAGTCTTTCAGAAGTGTTTGCACCTTACGTATGGGTAGACAGTTACACCTACTTTCCCCTACATCTGCTAGTCTACCACTGTAAGAGTTCACACAACTTAGTCAACTATGCTAGAGCCCATAATAGCTTGCGGCTGCACACGGAAGTTTCTAGCATGAATAATCTCATGATCCCTTTGAACCTGGGTGGCGGTCCAAAAGAAAAACAGGCAATCCTGGAATACCCAGGTACCTCAATCCACCCAGATGTGAGTTTTAGTTGCCACCTTAAGTAAACCATTAATTTACAATCTCACATCTATCTTGGAAATCTCTCAAACCCAATCCACGTCTACGAGCATAGCATGGTAATATAATAGCAGCGTAAAAGTAACTCCCAAGGGTTTGATAAATAAAACAGGTAATAGGTACTACCTCCACTACTTCCCAATAGCCACAATTTAATTAGATCCTAATCATGCAAGTGTTTGAGGAAAATAGATCTAATGCAATAAAAACTGGGTATGGAAGGTATATGATCAAAGTGTTACTTGCCTTGCTGATGATCCGCGAAACCTAGCGATTCGAAGTAACAAGCGGCACACTCCGGGTACTCTATCGCAAACAAACAAGCAAACAATAAGTACTCATCTAATGCACAGGTAAAACTCGAATGAAAGATCCAACCAGAAAGTTCAACTTAAGAACTCCGGTTTGCAAAAAGAATCAACTCGAAAGAAGCAACGAAAGTCAAACTGCGAAAGAAAGAAGCTTCGTTTACTAATCTGGATCTAGGTCAAATTTTACAGTAGCAAAAAACTTGTTTGAGCAGGTTAAACGGAAAGAGAATTTTGAGACGAAACTCTAGGCGCTTGAATCGCCTGATTCCGATAAACGAGCGAGAAGTTAAGCAGAAACGAAGATTCGATCAGAAATCGAATCTGAGAAAATAGCGGAAAAATCCGACGAAAAAGAAAAACGGACAAACGGTTAAAGAACGGACGTTCGTTAACAGAGAAAAACCGACGAACGCGTTCGTTAAAACGAACGGTTCGGTGAACGCTCGCAAGATAATAAAACCGAAAAAACCGATCTAGGGGTTTTTTTAAACGAATGGTTTTTTTTAAAGAAAACCGGCAACCGAACGAGCGGCGAGGTACCTCGTCGGGGCGTGCTCCGGCGGGGCTCCGGCGGCTCGGGGCGGCGAGGTGCGGGGCTCGGGGGGGTGCGAGGGGCGGCGAGGGGGCGGCAAACGGCGGCGGCGGCGGCTCCCGTGCTCCGGCGGCGGCGGCGGGGCAAGGCGGGGCGGCGGCGGGATGAGGTGAGAGGAGGGGGGTGCGGGGGTATAAATAGGAGGGGGGCTCCGGTGGCTTGGGGGAGGGGCAAGCCGGCGGGGGCGTGCGGGGCTCGGACTCCGGCGGCGGCAGCTCCCGTGCGCGAGGAGGACGACGCGGGCGGGCCGGCCTGCGGCTCGACCCAGTCGGGCGCAGTGCATTTTTTTTAAAACGTTCCGCGGAAAATAATTCGTAGAAAAATAAATAAAAGTCCAAAAAAGATAAAACAAATTTTTCCCGTCTAGTTAGAAAATCTAGAATAGGGTGAACATTTTTTTAACACAAAATAAATTTTTGAAAACATGCAATATTTTTAATGCAATTAAAATTGCAAATAAAATCCGAATAAATTCCAATAAATGATTTTAACACTTTTTCTCTAGTATTTCAATTGCTTTGGAGAAGTCATATTTTCTCCTCTCGTTTATTATTAAAATGAAATATTTTTCCGGAGAGAAAATAATTAAAACCAAAATCCTCGTTTTATTATTTGATGAAAATCAAATATGAAAATTCGAGAAATTCCCCAACTCTCTCTGAGGGTCCTTGAGTTGCTTAGGACTTATCGAGGATTTGTCAAAATGCAATAAAACATGATATGCAATGATGATCTATGTATAACATACCAAATTGAAAATTTGGGATGTTACAAACCTACCCCCCTTAAGATGAATCTCGCCCTCGAGATTCGGGTTGGCTAGAAAACAGGTGGGAGTGGTCCTTCCGTAGATCTTCCTCTCGCTCCCAGGTGGCTTCATCTTCCGTGTGGTGACTCCACTGGACTTTGCAAAACTTGATAACCTTGCTGCGGGTAACTCGGCTGGCATACTCAAGAATCTTAACTGGTTTCTCCTCATAGGTCAAATCACTTTCCAGCTGAATCGCTTCCAGTGGCACAGTATCTCTCAGTGGTATCTCAGCCATCTCTGCGTGGCACTTCTTCAACTGGGAGACGTGAAATACATCATGAACTCCAGACAATCCTTCGGGCAATTCTAGCTTGTAGGCAACCTCTCCCATACGTTCCACAACTCTGTATGGTCCGATAAAACGGGGCGCTAACTTTCCCTTAACTCCAAAGCGCTTCACTCCTCGAAGTGGTGATACTCGAAGATACACTCGGTCTCCGACTTCGTGAGTTGTCTCTTTTCGTTTAGAATCAGCATAACTCTTTTGTCTGGACTGGGCTACCTTGAGCCTGTCGCGAATCAACCTCACTTTCTGTTCAGACTCCTTAATCAAATCTGGTCCAAACAACTGACGGTCTCCAACTTCGTCCCATAACAACGGTGTTCTACACCTCCTTCCGTACAAAGCTTCGAAAGGGGCCATCTTCAAACTGGTTTGATAACTGTTGTTATACAAAAACTCTGCATATGGCAAATTGTCGTCCCAACTAGATCCATAATCTAGTGCACAAGCTCTCAACATGTCCTCCAAAATCTGGTTGACTCTCTCGGTCTGTCCATCTGTCTGCGGGTGAAAAGTTGTACTAAATTCTAGCCTGGTTCCCAATGTTTCATGTAGCTGCTTCCAAAACTTCGAGGTAAATTGGGTTCCTCTGTCTGATACAATGGTCCTCGGAACTCCATGCAAACATACGATCCTGGTCATGTATATCTTTGCCAACTTAGCACTGGTGTAAGTGGTCCTTACTGGAATGAAATGAGCCACTTTCGTCAGACGGTCGACTACAACCCATATTGAGTCATAGCCTGAACGTGTCCTGGGTAATCCCGTGATAAAATCCATGCCTATTTTATCCCACTTCCATTCGGGTATCGGCAATGGTTGTAGCAATCCTGCTGGCTTCTGATGCTCTGCCTTCACTCTCTGACATACATCACAAACTGCTACATATTCAGCAATATCCTTCTTCATTCCGGTCCACCAGAAAGTATTCTTCAGATCCAAATACATCTTGGTATTCCCTGGGTGAATCGAGTACGGTGAATCATGGGCTTCTTGCAAAATCAACTTCCTGATCTCCGGATCATTTGGCACATATACGCGGTCCTCAAACCATAAGGTATCGTGCTCATCCTCACGAAATCCCTTGGCCTTTCCTTTGCTCATCTTTTCCTTTATCTCTTCAATCTCCTTATCTGTCTTCTGAGCTTCTCTGATCCTTTCCATCAAGGTAGACTGAATCTCCAGTGTCGCTAAATAGCCTCTTGGGACTATCTCCAAACATAGCTCGCGAAGGTCCTCGGCTAACTCCTGAGGTAACTCTCCTGTTATGAGGGTGTTGACATGACTCTTGCAGCTCAACGCGTCTGCTACTACGTTAGCCTTTCCAGGGTGATAATGCAATCTCATATCGTAGTCCTTAATGAGCTCCAACCATCTCCTCTGTCTGAGATTTAACTCCTTCTGCGTGAAAATATATTTCAAACTCTTGTGATCTGTATACACCTCACAATGGTTTCCGATGAGAAAATGTCTCCATGTCTTCAATGCATGCAGCACGGCTGCTAATTCCAAATCATGCGTAGCATAATTATTCTCATGGGGTTTAAGTTGTCGTGAAGCATATGACACAACTCTTCCTTCCTGCATAAGCACTGCTCCAAGTCCTCGACGAGAAGCGTCGCAATAAACTTCATAATCCTTGCGTTGATCTGGCAGAATCAACACCGGTGACGTAACCAATCGTTCCTTCAACTCTTGGAAACTAGCTTCACATTCCTCAGTCCAATTGAATTTGGTGTCCTTCTTCAATAGCTCAGTCATGGGCTTGGCAATCTTCGAGAAATTCTCGATGAATCTCCGGTAGTATCCTGCAAGTCCAAGAAAACTCCGGATTTCTCCAACTGTCGTGGGTGATTCCCAACTTGTCACTCGGATGTTCCCCCCCTTCGCTGGTATCACCTACTACCGCGTTTGGGCACACCTAGCATCACGCTTTGTCATGTCATGCATCGTTATGCATCTGTTTGCATTGTATTCATTGTTTCTTCCCCCTCTTCTCTCCGGTAGACTACGAGACCGACGCCGCTGCTGGTGCCCCGACCGACTACGCTATTGACGACCCCTCCTTCTTGCCAGAGCAATCAGGCAAGCCCCCCTGATCACCAGATATCGCCTATTCTTCTCTATACTGCTTGCATTAGAGTAGTGTAACATGTTACTGCTTTCCGTTAATCCTATCCTGATGCATAGCCTGTCATTGTTTCTACAGTTGTTACCCTTACCTGCTATCCTACTGCTTAGTATAGGATGCTAGTGTTCTATCAGTGACCCTACACTCTTGTCCGTCTGCCATGCTATACTACTGGGCCATGATCACTTCGGGAGGTGATCACTGGTATATACTATATACATTATATACATGACACATGTGGTGACTAAAGTCGGGCCGGCTCGTTGAGTACCCGCAAGTGATTCTGGTGAGGGGGCTAAAAGGACAGGTGGCTCCATCCCGGTAGAGGTGGGCCTGGGTTCCTGACGGCCCCCAATTGTTACTTTATGGCGGAGCGACAGGGCTGGTTGAGACCACCTAGGGGAGAGGTGGGCCTGGCCCTGGTCGGCGTTCGCGGATACTTAACACGCTTAACGGGATCTTGGTATTTGATCTGAGTCTGGCCATTTGGTCTATACGCACTAACCAGCTACGCGGGAACAGTTATGGGCACTCGACGTCGTGGTATCTGCCGAAGCTCTTTTTGACGTTAGCGACTGAGTGGCGCGCGCCACATTGGACCGTAAGCTCGCGCTTGTATTAAGGGGGCTAGGTCTGCTTCCGGCCGCGTACGCAACGTGCAGGTGTGCAATGGGCGATGGGCCCAGACCCCTGCGCGCATAGGGTTTAGACCGGCGTGCTGACCTCTCTGTTGAGCCTAGGTGGGGCTGCGATGTGTTGATCTTCCGCGGCTGGGCATGACCCAGAAAAGTGTGTCCGTCCAAATGGGATCGAGCGTGTTGGGTTATGTGGTGCACCCCTGCAGGGAAGTTTATCTATTCGAATAGCCGTGTCCCTCGGTAAAAGGACGACCCGGAGTTGTACCTTGACCTTATGACAACTAGAACCTGATACTTAATAAAATACACCCTTCCAAGTGCCAGATACAACCCGGTGATCGCTCTCTAACAGGGCGACAAGGAGGGGATCGTCGGGTAGGATTATGCTATGCGATGCTACTTGGAGGACTTCAATCTACTCTCTTCTACATTCTGCAAGATGGAGGCTGCCAGAAGCGTAGTCTTCGACAGGACTAGCTATCCCCCTCTCATTCTGGCATTCTGCAGTTCAGTCCACTGATATGGCCCTTTACACATATACCCATGCATATGTAGTGTAGCTCCTTGCTTGCGAGTACTTTGGATGAGTACTCACGGTTGCTTTTGTCCCTCTTTCCCCCCTTTCCATTCTACCTGGTTGTCGCAACCAGATGCTGGAGTCCAGGAGCTAGAGATCCCGAGGATGATTCTACATGGAGTTCGGCTTCGAGGAGTAGTTAGGAGGTCCCAGGCAGGAGGCCTTGCCTTTTCGATCGTTGTTACTTTTGTGCTAGCCTTCTTAAGGCAAACTTGTTTAACTTATGTCTGTACTCAGATATTGTTGCTTCCGCTGACTTGTCTATGATCGAGCACTTGTATTCGAGCCCTCGAGGCCCCTGGCTTGTATTATGATGCTTGTATGACTTATTTATATTTTAGAGTTGTGTTGTGATATCTTCCCGTGAGTCCCTGATCTTGATCGTACACGTTTGCGTGCATGATTAGTGTATGGTCAAATCGGGGGCGTCACACTCCACCCTCGTGGAGCCCTCGTGTCCTTCCCGGACTGCTTCTTATTTTTCTATTTTTGCTAAATATTCCAAAACATAGAAAAATTGCCATTAGAACTGTTTTGGAGTCGGTTTACTTACCATACCACGTACCTATTCCTTTTAAGAGTCTGAAACGTTCTGGAAAGTGTCTCTTATGTATTCCTCCGGGGTTATGGTTTCAATTACATTAGTTTCAATATTAGTGGATTACCTGAGATATAGTGTTTGATTCTTTGACCGTTTACCACCTTCGGATTTGTGCCTTCGAAGTTGTTGATTTTTATGGCACCGGAACGATAGACCTCCTCGATAACGTAAGGACCTTCCCATTTAGAGAGAAGTTTTCCTGCAAAAAACCTTAAATGAGAGTTGTATAACAATACATAATCACCTACATTAAACTCACGCTTTTGTATTCTTTTGTCATGCCATCTTTTAACTTTTTCTTTAAACAACTTGGCATTCTCATAGGCTTGGGTTCTCCATTCATCAAGTGAGCTAATGTCAAATAACCTCTTCTCCCTGGCAAGTTTGAAATCATAGTTGAGCTCTTTAATAGCCCAATATGCCTTATGTTCTAGTTCGAGAGGTAAGTGACATGCTTTTCCATAAACCATTTTATACGGAGACATACCCATAGGATTTTTATATGCAGTTCTATAGGCCCATAATGCATCATCAAGTTTCTTGGACCAATTCTTTCTAGATCTATTAACCGTCTTTTGCAAAATTAGTTTGAGTTCTCTATTACTCAATTCTACTTGACCACTAGACTGTGGGTGATAAGGAGATGCAATTCTATGATTAACGTCATACTTAGCAAGCATTTTACAGAAGGCACCATGAATAAAATGTGAACCACCATCAGTCATTAAATATCTAGGGACTCCAAACCTCAGAAAAATAACTTCTTTAAGCATCTTAATAGTGGTGTTATGATCAGCACTACTAGTTGGAATAGCTTCTACCCACTTAGTAACGTAATCAACAGCAACTAAAATATGTGTATATCCATTAGAGGCAGGAAACAGTCCCATATAATCAAAGCCCCAAACATCGAATGGTTCAATAACAAGTGAATAATTCATAGGCATTTCCTGACGTCTACTAATATTACCAATTCTTTGACATTCATCACAGGATAAGACAAACTTACGGGCATCCTTGAAGAGAGTAGGCCAATAAAAACCAGATTGCAATACCTTATGTGCAGTTCTATCTCCAGCGTGGTGTCCTCCATAAGCTTCGGAGTGACACTTGCGTAGGATCTGTTCCTGTTCATGCTCAGGTACACAATGTCTAATAACACCATCTACTCCTTCTTTATAAAGATGCAGGTCATCCCAGAAGTAATGTCTCAAATCATAGAAAAACTTTTTCTTTTGCTGGTATGTGAAACTAGGTGGTATAAATTTAGCAACAATGTAATTAGCATAATCAGCATACCATGGAGCAGTACGAGAAGCATTTATGACATTTAATTGTTCATCAGGAAAGCTATCATCAATAGGTAGTGGGTCATCAAGAACATTCTCTAACCTAGACAAGTTATCCAACGGGGTTCTCAGCTCCCTTTCTATCAATAATATGCAAATCAAATTCTTGTAGCAAGAGAACCCATCTAATAAGTCTAGGTTTAGCATCTTTCTTTTCCATAAGATATTTAATAGCAGCATGATCCGTGTGAATAGTTACTTTAGAATCAACAATATAAGGTCTGAACTTATCACAAGCAAATACAATTGCTAGAAATTCTTTTTCAGTAGTAGCATAATTTTTCTGAGCATTGTCTAGAGTTTTACTAGCATATTGAATAACATTTAATTTCTTATCAACTCTTTGCCCTAGAACAACACCTATAGCATAATCACTAGCATCACACATAATTTCAAAGGGTAAATTCCAATTAGGTGGTTGAACAATAGGTGCAGAAATCAATGCTTTCTTAAGTATTTCGAATGCTTCTAAACAATCATCATCAAATACAAATGGTATATCTTTTTGTAATAAATTAGTCAGAGGCCGAGAAATTTTTGAGAAGTCCTTAATTAACCTCCTATAAAAGCCGGCATGACCAAGGAAGCTTCTTATACCTTTGATGTCCTTGGGACATGGCATCTTTTCAATAGCATCAACTTTAGCTTTATCAACTTCAATACCTCTTTCAGAAATTTTATGCCCCAAGACAATGCCTTCATTAACCATAAAGTGGCACTTTTCCCAGTTCAGGACAAGGTTAGTGTCTTCACATCTCTGCAAAACTCGATCAAGGTTGCTCAAGCAATCATCAAAAGAGGATCCATAGACGGAGAAATCGTCCATGAAAACCTCACAAATCTTTTCACAAAAGTCAGAGAATATAGCCATCATGCATCTTTGAAAGGTAGCAGGTGCATTACATAAACCAAAAGGCGTACGTCTATAAGCAAAGGTACCGAAAGGGCAGGTAAATGTGGTCTTAGCTTGATCATCAGCTGACACAGGTATTTGAGAGAAACCGGAATAACCATCTAGAAAGAAAAAATGTGTATGTTTGGATAATCTTTCTAGCATTTGATCAATAAAAGGTAAGGGGTAATGATATTTTTTAGTAGCTTTATTTAATTTGCGGAAATCAATTACCATCCTATAACCTGTAATAATTCTTTGCGGAATCAATTCATCTTTATCATTAGGAACAACAGTAATACCTCCCTTTTTAGGGACACAATGGACAAGACTTACCCACTGACTATCAGCGACGGGATAAATTATACATGCCTCAAGGAGCTTTAGTATTTCCTTTCTTACCACTTCTTTCATTTTAGGATTCAGCCGTCGTTGGTGATCAATAACGGGTTTGGCGTCTTTCCCCAGATTTATTTTATGTTGACATAGAGTGGGACTAATGCCCTTAAGATCATCAAGAGTATATATCCAATAGCAGCACGGTGCTTCTTCAAAGATTTTCTTCCTCCTTCTCTGAAAGGTTAGCACTAATAATAACAGGGTATATCTTCATTTCGTCAAGATAAGCATATTTAAGGGTATCAGGCAATGGTTTAAGCTCAAACACGGGATCACCCTTGGGTGGAGGAGGATCCCCTAGGATTTCAACAGGCAAGTTATGTTTCAGAATAGGTCCCTGTTTAAAGAACACTTCATCTATTTCCCTTCTTTCATTCATAAACATATCATTTTCATGGTCTAGCAAATATTGTTCTAAAGGATCACTAGGAGGTACGGCAATAGAAGCAAGACCAATAATTTCATCTTTACTAGGCAATTCTTCTTCACGATGTTGTCTACGAAATTTAGAAAAGTTAAATTCATGAGACATATCACCTAAACCAATAGTAACAACATCCTTTTCGCAGTCTATCTTAGCATTAACAGTGTTCAAGAAGGGTCTACCAAATATAATGGGACAAAAGTTATCTTGTGGGGAACCAAGAACAAGAAAATCAGCAGGATATTTAGTTTTCCCACACAAGACTTCAACATCTCTAACAATTCCAATTGGTGATATAGTATCTCTATTGGCAAGCTTAATTGTAACGTCAATATCTTGTAACTCAGTAGGTGCAATATCATGCATAATTTTCTTTGTATAAGTCAATAGGTATTGCACTAGCACTAGCACCCATATCACATAAGCCATGATAACAATGATCTCCTATTTTAACAGAAATAACAGGCATGCCTACCACAGGTATATGTTTATCTTTAGCACAAGGTTTAGCAATTCTAGCAGTTTCATCACAGAAATAAATAACATGCCCATCAATATTATCAGCCAAGAGATCTTTAACAATAGCAATATTAGGTTCAACTTTAACTTGCTCAGGAGGTGTATAAGTTCTAACATTGCTTTTACAAACCACAGTTGAAGCTTTAGCATGATCCTTTATTCTAACAGGGAAAGGTGGTTTCTCAACATAAGCAGTAGGAACAATAGGATCATTATAAGTGATAGTCTTTTCTTCAACTTTAATAGGTGCAGCTACTTTTACTTCTATGGGAGGATGATATATAAACCACTTCTCCTTAGGGAGATCAACGTGAGCAGCAAAAGATTCACAGAAAGAAGCCACTATCTCAGAGTCAAGTCCATATTTAGTGCTAAATTTACGAAAAACATCGGTATCCATAAAAGATTTAACACAATCAAACTTAGGTGTCATACCTGACTCCTTACCTTCGTCGAGATCCCAATCTTCAGAGTTGCGTTTAATTCTTTCCAATAAATCCCATTTGAATTCAATAGTCTTCATCATAAAAGAGCCAGCACAAGAAGTATCGAGCATGGTGCGATTGTTAACAGAAAGCCGAGCATAATTTTTTTGAATAATCATATCTCTTGAGAGCTCATGATTGGGGCATGAATATAACATTGACTTAAGCCTCCCCCAAGCTTGAGCGATGCTTTCTCCTTCGCGAGGCCAAAAATTATATATATAATTACGATCACGATGAACAAGATGCATAGGATAAAACTTCTGATGAAATTCCAATTTCAATCGTTTGTAGTTCCATGATCCCATATCATCACATAGCCTATACCATGTCAATGCATCTCCCTTCAAAGATAAAGGGAAAACCTTCTTCTTGATAACATCATCGGGCATACCTGCAAGCTTAAATAATCCACAAACTTCATCCACATATATTAGGTGCTCATGAGGATGTAATGTTCCATCTCCTGCAAAAGGATTAGCTAGCAGTTTTTCTACCATACCCGAAGGAATTTCAAAGTAGACATTTTCATTTTCAGTAGGTTCAGTAGGTTGAGGAGAAACTCTTTGCTCTACTGGTCGGGGTGAAGATACCCCGAACAAGCCCCTCAGAGGATTACTTTCCATAGTAACAAGTGACAGTAAATTTCAGCACTCTATATAAATTTTTCCTTACCAAATTCCACCTACCAAAGGCGCTTCACTCCCCGGCAACGGCGCCAGAAAAGAGTCTTGATGACCCACAAGTATAGGGGATCTATCTTAGTCCTTTCGATAAGTAAGAGTGTCGAACCCAACAAGGAGCAGAAGGAAATGATAAGCGGTTTTCAGCAAGGTATTCTCTGCAAGCACTGAAATTATAGGTAACAGATAGTTTTGTGATAAGATAATTTGTAATGAGTAACAAGTAACAAAAGTAAATAAAGTGCAGCAAGGTGGCCCAATCCTTTTTGTAGCAAAGGACAAGCCTGGACAAACTCTTATATGAAGAAAAGAGCTCCCGAGGACACATGGGAATTATCGTCAAGCTAGTTTTCATCACATTCATATGATTCGCGTTCGGTACTTTGATAATTTGATATGTGGGTGGACCGGTGCTTGGGTGCTGTCCTTACTTGGACAAGCATCCCACTTATGATTAACTCCTATTGCAAGCATCCGCAACTACAAAAGAAGTATTAAGGTAAACCTAACCATAGCATGAAACATATGGATCGAAATCAGCCCCTTACGAAGCAACGCATAAACTAGGGTTTAAGCTTCTGTCACTCTAGCAACCCATCATCTACTTATTACTTCCCAATGCCTTCCCCTAGGCCCAAATAATGGTGAAGTGTCATGTAGTCGACGTTCACATAACACCACTAGAGGAGAGACAACATACATCTCATCAAAATATCGAACAAATACCAAATTCACATGACTACTAATAGCAAGACTTCTCCCATGTCCTCAGGAACAAACGTAACTACTCACAAAGCATATTCATGTTCATAATCAGAGGAGTATTAATATGCATATAGGATCTGAACATATGATCTTCCACCAAATAAACCAACTAGCATCAACTACAAGGAGTAATCAACACTACTAGCAACCTACAGGTACCAATCCCAGACTTGGAGACAAGAATTGGATACAAGAGATGAACTAGGGTTTGAGAGGAGATGGTACTGGTGAAGATGTTGATGGAGATTGGCCCCCTCCCGATGAGAGGAGCGTTGGTGATGACGATGGCGATGATTTCCCCCTCCCGGAGGGAAGTGTCCCCGGCAGAACAGCTCTGCCGGAGCCCTAGATTGGTTCCGCCAAGGTTCCGCCTCGTGGCGGCGGAGTCTCGTCCCGAAAGCTTGCTTATGATTTTTCTTCGGACGAAAGACTTCATATAGTAGAAGATGGGCACCGGAGGGCCAACAGGGGGCCCACGAGGCAGGGGACGCGCCCAGGGGGGTAGGGCGCGTCCCCACCCTCGTGGCCAGGCTGTGGGCCCCCTCTAGTACTTCTTCCGCTCAGTATTTTTTATTATTTCCAAAAAAATTTGTAGAGTTTCAGGACTTTTGGAGTTGTGCAGAATAGGTCTCTAATATTTGCTCCTTTTCCAACCCAGAATTCCAGCTGCCGGCATTCTCCCTCCTTATGTAAACCTTGTAAAATAAGAGAGAATAGGCATAAGTATTGTGACATAATGTGTAATAACAGCCCATAATGCAATAAATATCGATATAAAAGCATGATGCAAAATGGACGTAGTGTCATACCTAGTGCATCGGGTCCAATGAAAATCTTTTGTGACAATACTGGTGCAATTGCTTTGGCAAAGGAATCCAGATTTCACAAGAGTACCAAGCACATCAAGAGATGCTTCAACTCCATCCGGGATCAAGTCCAGGTGGGAGACATAGATATTTGCAAAATACATACGGATCTAAATGTTGCAGACCCGTTGACTAAGCCTCTTCCACGAGCAAAACATGATCAGCACCAAGGCTCCATGGGTGTTAGAATCATTACTGTGTAATCTAGATTATTGACTCTAGTGCAAGTGGGAGACTAAAGGAAATATGCCCTAGAGGCAATAATAAAGTTATTATTTATTTCCTTATATCATGATAAATGTTTATTATTCATGCTAGAATTGTATTAATCGGAAACATTATACATGTGTGAATACATAGACAAATAGAGTGTCACTAGTATGCCTCGACTTGACTAGCTCGTTGATCAAATATAGTTATGTTTCCTAGCCATAGACAAAGAGTTGTCATTTGATTAACGGGATCACATCATTAGGAGAATGATGTGATTGACATGACCCATTCCGTTAGCTTAGCACTTGATCATTTAGTATGTTGCTATTGCTTTCTTCATGACTTATACATGTTCCTATGACTATGAGATTATGCAACTCCCGTTTACCGGAGGAACACTTTGTGTGCTACCAAACGTCACCACGTAACTAGGTGATTATAAAGGTGCTCTACAGGTGTCTCCGAAGGTATTTGTTGAGTTGGCGTATTTCGAGATTAGGATTTCTCACTCCGATTGTCGGAGAGGTATCTCTGGGCCCACTCAGTAATGCACATCACTATAAGACTTGCAAGCATTGTAACTAATGAGTTAGTTGCGGGATGATGTATTACGGAACGAGTAAAGAGACTTGCCGGTAACGAGATTGAACTAGGTATTGAGATACCGACGATCGAATCTCGGGCAAGTAACATACCGATGACAAAGGGAACAACGTATGTTGTTATGCGGTTTGACCGATAAAGATCTTCGTAGAATATGTGGGAGCCAATATGAGCATCCAGGTTCCGCTATTGGTTATTGACCGGAGACGTGTCTCGGTCATGTCTACATAGTTCTCGAACCTGTAGAGTCTGCACGCTTAAAGTTCGATGACGGTTATATTATGAGTTTATGTATTTTGATGTACCGAAGGTAGTTAGGAGTCCCGGATGTGACCACGGACTGACGAGGAGTCTCGAAATGGTCGAGACATAAAGATTGATATATTGGACGACTATGTTCGGACACCGGAATGGTTTCAGAGAGTATCGGGCATATACCGGAGTACCGGGGGGTTACCGAAACCCCCCGGGAAGACTAATGGGCCTTTTGGGCCCTAGTGGAGAAGAGGAGGAGCGGCCAAGGGGCAGCCGTGCGCCCCCTCCCCCCACCCCCAGTCCGAATTGGACAAGGAGGGGGGCGGCGCCCCCCCTTTCCTTTCCCCCCTCTCTCCTTCCCTCTCCTCTCCTACTCCCACATGGAAGGGGGGAGTCCTACTCCCGGTGGGAGTAGGACTCCTCATGGGGCGCGCCAAGGGTGGCCGGCCCCCTCCCCCTCCTCCACTCCTTTATATACGGGGAGGGAGGCACCCCTTGGAGACACAACAATTGATCCCTTGGATCTCTTAGCCGTGTGCGGTGCCCCCCTCCACCATAATCCACCTCGATAATATCGTAGCGGTGCTTAGGTGAAGCCCTGCGTCGGTAGAACATCATCATCGTCATCATACCGTCATGCTGACGGAACTCACCCTCAAAGCTCGGCTGGATCGGAGTTCGAGGGACGTCATCGAGTTGAACGTGTGCTGAACTCGGAGGTGCTGTGCGTTCGGTACTTGATCGGTCGGATCGTTAAGATGTACGACTACATCAACGGCGTTGTGCTAACGCTTCCGCTTTCGGTCTACGAGGGTACGGGGACACACTCTCCCCTCTCGTTGCTATGCATCACCATGATCTTGCGTGTGCGTAGGATTTTTATTGAAATTACTACGTTACCAACAGAACTCTCCCTCGGCCTCAACTGGATCAAGAGTACGAGGGACGTCATCGAGCTAAACGTGTGCTAAACTCGGAGGTGCCGTGCGTTCGGTACTTGGATCGGTTGGATCGTGAAGACGTACGACTACATCAACTGCGTTGATAAAACGCTTCTGCTTACGGTCTACGAGGGTACGTTGACGACACTCTCCCCTCTCGTTGCTATGCATCACCATGATCTTGCGTGTGCGTAGGAAATTTTTGAAATTACTGCGTTCCCCAACAGTGGCATCAGAGCCAGGTTTATGCGTAGATGTTATATGCACGAGTAGAACACAAGTGAGTTGTGGGCGATAATAGTCATACTGCTTACCAGCATGTCATACTTTGATTCGGCGCTATTGTTGGATGAAGCGGCCCGGACCGACATTACGTGTACGCTTACGCGAGTCTGGTTCTACCGACGTGCTTCGCACACAGGTGGCTGGCGGGTGTCAGTTTCTCCAACTTTAGTTGAATTGAGTGTGGCTACGCCCGGTCCTTGTTGAAGGTTAAAACAGCACATACTTGACGAAAAATCGTTGTGGTTTTGATGCGTAGGTAAGAACGGTTCTTGCTCAGCCCGTAGCAGCCACATAAAACTTGCAACAACAAAGTACTAGACGTCTAACTTGTTTTTGCAGGGCATGTTGTGATGTGATATGGTCAAAATATGATGCTAAATTTTATTGTATGAGATGATCATGTTTTGTAACAGAATTATCGGCAACTGGCAGGAGCCATATGGTTGTCGCTTTATTGTATGCAATGCAATCGCCCTGTAATTGTTTTTACTTTATCACTAAGCGGTAGCGATAGTCGTAGAAACAATAGTTGGCGAGACGACAACGATGCTACGATGGAGATCAAGGTGTCGCGCCGGTGACGATGGTGATCATGACGGTACTTTGGAGATGGAGATCAAAGGCACAAGATGATGATGGCCATATCATATCACTTATATTGATTGCATGTGATGTTTATCCTTTATGCATCTTATTTTGCTTAGTACGGTGGTAGCATTATAAGATGACCCCTTACTAAATTTCAAGGTACAGGTGTTCTCCTTGAGTATGCACCGTTGCGACAGTTCGTCGTGCAGAGATACCACGTGATGATCGGGTGTGATAAGCTCTGTGTTCACATATACAACGGGTGCAAGCCAGTTTTGCACACGCAGAATACTCGGGTTAAACTTGACGAGCCTAGCATATGCAGATATGGCCTCGGAACACTGAGACCGAAAGGTCGAGCGTGAATCATATAGTAGATATGATCAACATAGTGATGTTCACCATTGAAAACTACTCCATCTCACGTGATGATCAGACATGGTTTAGTTGATATGGATCACGTGATCATTTAGATGACTCGAGGGATGTCTATCTAAGTGGGAGTTCTTAAGTAATATGATTAATTGAACTTTAATTTATCATGAACTTAGTCCTGATAGTATTTGCATATCTATGTTGTAGATCAATAGCTCGCGTATAGCTTCCCCGTTTTATTTTTGATATGTTCCTAGAGAAAAATAAGATGAAAGATGTTAGTAGCAATGATGTGGACTAGGTCCGTGATCTAAGGATTATCCTCATTGCTGCACAGAAGAATTATGTCCTTGATGCACCGCTAGGTGATAGGCCTATTGCAGGAGCAGATGCAGACATTATGAACGTTTGACAAAGCTCGGTATGATGACTACTTGATAGTTTAGTGCACCATGCTTTACGGCTTAGAACCTGGACTTCAAAAATGTTTTGAACGCCACGGAGCATGTAAGATGTTCCAAGAGTTAAAATTGGTATCTCATACTCATGCCCATGTCGAGAGGTATGAGACCTCTGACAGTACTTTGCCTACAAGATGGAGGAGAATAGCTCAACCAGTGAGCATGTGCTCAGATTGTCTGGGTACTACAATTACTTGAATCAAGTGGGAGTTAATCTTCCAGATAAGAGAGTAATTGACAATGTTCTCTAGTGACTATCTCCAAGTTACTAGAACTTCGTGATGAACTATAATATGCAAGGGATGACAAAAGTAATTCCCGAGCTCTTCGCGATGCTGAAATCGACAAAGGTAGAAATCAAGAAAGAGCATCAAGTGTTGATGGTTAACAAGACCACTAGTTTCAAGAAAAGGGCAAAGGGATAGAAGGGGAACTTCAAGAAGAACGGCAAGCAAGTTGCTGCTCAAGTGAAGAAGCCCAAGTCTGGACCTAAGCCTGAGACTGAGTGCTTCTACTGCAATGGAAATGGTCACTGGAAGTGGAACTGCCCTAGATACTTGGCGGATAAGAAGGATGGCAAAGTGAACAAAGTATATTTGATATACATGTTATTTATGTGTACTTTACTAGTGTTTATAGCAACCCCTCGGCATTTGATACTGGTTCAGTTGCTAAGAGTAGTAACTCGAAACGGGAGTTGCAGAATGAACAGAGACTAGTTAAGGGTGAAGTGACGATGTGTGTTGGAAGTGGTTCCAAGATTGATATGATCATCATCGCACACTCCCTTTACCTTCGGGATTAGTGTTGAACCTAAAATAAATGGTATTCGGTGTTTGCGTTGAGCATGAATATGATTAGATCATGTTTATTGCAATACGGTTATTCATTTAAGTCAAAGAATAATTGTTGTTCTGTTTACATGAATAAAACCTTCTATGGTCATACACTCAAAATAAATGGTTTATTGAATCTCGATCGTGTTGACACACATATTCATAATATTGATGTCAAAAGATGCAAAGTTGATAATGATAGTGCAAAATATTTGTGGCACTGCCGTTTAGGTCATATTGGTGTAAAGCGCATGAAGAAACTCCATACTGATGGGCTTTTGGAATCACTTGATGCTTGTGAACCATGCCTCATGGGCAAGATGACTAAGACTCCGTTCTCCGGAACAATGGAGCGAGCCACTGACTTATTGGAAATAATACATACCGATGTATGCGGTCCAATGAGTGTTGAGGCTCACGGCGGGTATCATTGTTTTCTGACCTTCACAGATGATTTGAGCAGATATGTGTATATTTACTTGATGAAACACAAGTCTGAAACACTTGAAAAGTTCAAAGATTTTCAGAGTGAAGTAGACAATCATCATAACAAGAAAAAAATTCTACGATCTGATCGCAGAGGCAAATATTTGAGTTACGAGTTTGGCCTTCAATTAAAACAATGTGGAATAGTTTCACAAACTCATGCCACCTAGAACACCACAGCATAATGGTGTGTCCGAACGTCATAACCGTACTTTATTGGATATAGTGCAATCTATGATGTCTCTTACCGATTTACCACCATCGTTTTGGGGTTATGCATTAGAGACAACTACATTCACGTTAAATAGGGCACCGTCTAAATCCGTTGAGACGACACTGTATGAACTATGGTTTGGCAAGAAACCTAAGCTATCATTTCTTAAAGTTTGAGGTTGCAATGCTTATGTGAAAAAGTTTCAACCTGATAAGCTCAAACCCAAATCGGAGAAGTGCGTCTTCATAGGATACCCAAAAGAAAATGTTGGGTACACCTTCTATCACAGATCCGAAGGCAAGATCTTTGTTGCTAAGAATGGATCCTTTCTAGAGAAGGAATTTCTCTCAAAAGAAGTGAGTGGGAGGAAAGTAGAACCCGATGAGGTAATTGTACCTTCTCCCGAATTGGAAAATAGTTCATCACAGAAATCAGTTCCAGTGATGCCTACACCAATTAGTGAGGAAGCTAATGATGATGATCATGTAACTTCAGATCAAGTTACTACCAAACCTCATAGGTCAACCAGAGTAAGATCCGCACCAGAGTGGTACGGTAATCCTGTTTTGGAGGTCATGTTACTTGACCATGACGAACCTACGAACTATGAGGAAGCGATGATGAGCCCAGATTCCGCGAAATGGCTTGAGGCCATGAAATCTGAGATGGGATCCATGTATGAGAACAAAGTATGGACTTTGGTTGACTTGCCCGATGATCGGCAAGCAATAGAGAATAAATGGATTTTCAAGAGGAAGATGGACGCTGATAGTAGTGTTACTATCTGCAAAGCTCGAATTGTCGCGAAAGGTTTTCGACAAGTTCAAGGAGTTGACTACGATGAGACCTTCTCACCCGTAGCGATGCTTAAGTCTGTCCGAATCATGTTAGCAATTGCTGCATTTTATGATTATGAAATTTGGCAAATGGATGTAAAGACTGCATTCCTGAATGGTTTTCTGGAAGAAGAGTTGTATATGATGCAACCTGAAGGTTTATCGATCCAAAGAGTGCTAACAAAGTGTGCAAGCTCCAGTGATCCATTTATGGACTGGTGCAAGCCTCTCGGAGTTGGAATAAACGTTTTGATAGTGTGATCAAAGCATATGGTTTTATACAGACTTTTGGAGAAGCCTGTATTTACAAGAAAGTGAGTGGGAGCTCTGTAGCATTTCTAATATTATATGTGGATGACATATTGTTGATTGGATATGATATAGAATTTCTGGATAGCATAAAAGGATACTTGAACAAGAGTTTTTCAATGAAAGACCTCGGTGAAGCTACTTACATATTGAGCATCAAGATCTATAGAGATAGATCAAGACACTTGATAAGTTTTTTCAGTGAGTACATACCTTGACAAGTTTTTGAAGTAGTTCAAAATGGAATAGTCAAAGAAAGAGTTCTTGCCTGTGTTACAAGGTGTGAAGTTGAGTAAGACTCAAAGCCCGACCACGGCAGAAGATAGTGAGAGAATGGAAGTCATTCCCTATGCCTCGGTCATAGGTTCTATAAAGTATGCCATGCTGTGTACCGGAGCTATTGTATACCCTGCCCTGAGTTTGGCAAGGGAGTACAATTTTGATCTTGGAGTAGATCACTGGACAACGGTCAAAAATATTCTTAGAGGACTAAGGAAATATTTCTCGATTATGGAGGTGATAAAGAGTTCGTTGTAAAGAGTTACATCGATGCAAGCTTTGACACCGATCCGGATGACTCTGGGTCTCCATCCGGATACATATTGAAAGTGGGAGCAATTAGCTAGAGTAGCTCCATGCAGAGCATTGTAGACATAGAAATTTGCAAAATACATACGGATCTGAATTTGGCAGACCCGTTGACTAAACTTCTCTCACAAGCAAAACATGATCACACCTTAGTACTCTTTGGGTGTTAATCACATGGCGATGTGAACTAGATTACTGACTCTAGTAAACCCTTTGAGTGTTGGTCACATGGCGATGTGAACTATGGGTGTTAATCACATGGTGATGTGAACTATTGGTGTTAAATCACATGGCGATGTGAACTAGATTATTGACTCTAGTGCAACTGGCAGACTGAAGGAAATATGCCCTAGAGGCAATAATAAAGTTATTATTTATTTCCTTATTTCATGATAAATGTTTATTATTCATGCTAGAATTGTATTAACCGAAAACTTAGTACATGTATGAATACATAGACAAACAGAGTGTCACTAGTATGCCTCTACTTGACTAGCACGTTGATCAAAGATGGTTAAGTTTCCTAGCCATTGACATGAGTTGTCATTTGATGAACGGGATCACATCATTAGAGAATGATGTGATTGACTTGACCCATTCCGTTAGCTTACCACTTGATCGTTTAGTATGTTGCTATTGCTTTCTTCATGACTTATACATGTTTCGATGACTATGAGATTATGCAACTCCCGAATACCGGAGGAACACTTTGTGTGCAACCAAACGTCACAACGTAACTGGGTGATTATAAAGGTGCTCTACAGGTGTCTCCGATGGTGTTTGTTGAGTTGGCATAGATCGAGATTAGGATTTGTCACTCCGATTGTTGGAGAGGTATCTCTGGGCCCTCTCGGTAATGCACATCACTATAAGCCTTTCAAGCAATGTGACTAATGAGTTAGTTGCGGGATGATGCATTACGGAACGAGTAAAGAGACTTGCCGGTAACGAGATTAAACTAGGTATTGAGATACCGACGATCGATTCTCGGGCAAGTAACATACCGATGACAAAGGGATCGTAGAATATGTAGGAGCCAATATGAGCATCCAAGTTCCGCTATTGGTTATTGACCGAAAACGTGTCTCAATCATGTCTACATAGTTCTCGGACCCGTAGGGTCCGCACGCTTAACGTTTGATGACGATTTGTATTAAAGAGTTATGTGATTTGATGACCGAAGATAGTTCGGAGTCCCGGATGAGATCATGGACATGACGAGGAGTCTCGAAATGGTCGATACGTAAAGATCGATATATTGGAAGGCTATATTCGGACATCGGAAAGGTTCCGAGTGATTCGGGTATTTTTCGGAGTACGGGAGAGTTACGGGAATTCGTATTGGGCATTAAGGGGCCATACGGGAAAGGAGAGAAAGGTCTCAAGGGTGGCCGCGCCCCTTCCCCGTAGACTGGTCCGAATTGGACTAGGGAAAGGGGGCGCCCCCTTCCTTCCTTCTCCTTCTCCCTTCCCCTTTTCCTATTCCATGTGGGAGGTGGAATCCTACTAGGACTAGGGAGTCCTAGTAGGACTCCACACTTGGGCGCGCCCTATGAGGGCCAGCCTCCTCCTCCCTCCATCCTTTATATACGTGGCCAGGGGCACCCCATAGACACACAAGTTGATTTCTTAGCCGTGTGCGGTGCCCCCCTCCACAGTTACACACCTCGGTCATATCGTCATAGTGCTTAGGCGAAGCCCTGCGTTGGTAACTTCATCATCATCGTCACCACCCCGTCGTGCTGACAGAACTCTCCCTCAGCCTCAACTGGATCAAGAGTACGAGGGAGGTCATCGAGCTGAACGTGTGCTCAACTCGGAGGTGTCATGCGTTCGGTACTTGGATTGGTCGGATCGTGAAGACATACGACTACATCAACTGCGTTGATAAAACGCTTCCGCTTACGGTCTACGAGGGTACGTGGACGACACTCTCCCCTCTCGTTGCTATGAATCACCATGATCTTGCGTGTGCGTAGGAATTTTTTGAAATTACTGCGTTCCCCAACACGACGACCCTCGACCCTCGACCCCTCGACCCTCGAACCCTCGGCGACCCTCGGCCCTCTACCCTAGCTAATTCCCCACCCTTGCCCCCTCAAACCCTCGTCGACCCCCTCCCCTCCCCCCTCATGTCAAAGTTATCTGGGAGGGGGTATATCGACCCGCCCCCTCATGTCGAAGTTATTGGGGAGGGGGTATATCGACAACAACATACCCGATAAAAAATAAGAAGACGAAGAAGAAGAAAAAAGAGGAGAGGAAGAAAGGAATAGAGGAGAAGATCGAAGAAAAAAAGAAGAAAAAAAAGAGGAGAAGAAGAAAGGAATAGAGGAGAAGAATAAAAAATAGAATATTTTCTATATTTTATTCTTCTCCTCTATTCCTTTCTTCTTCTCCTCTTTTTTTTCTTCTTTTTTCCTCTTCTATTTATTTCTCCTCTTCTTCCTGTCCTCTTCTTCTCCTTCTTCTCTTCTCCTTCTTCCTATACTTATTTTCCTTTTTTCCTCTCCTTCTTTTTCTTCTTCTTCCTTCTCCTTTCTTCCTCTTTTCTTCCTTTTCCTTATTTTACTTTTTCCTGTCCACTAACCTAAAATCGATATCTACTAATTAACAACCTAAATAAAAATGTAATACATATATGAAAAAAACATCATATGAAAAAAAAACATCATATGCACAAAAAAATCATATGAACATCATACGAAAAAAAACAACATATCAACATCATCACATATATGAAAAAAACATCGGAAGGCCGCCGGACCGTGGGGCGGGGCGGCGACGACGTCGGGGCAGTGATGGCGCGGGGCGGTGATGGCGTCAGGGCGACGCGGGGCGGCGACGGCGTCGGGGCAGCGCGGGGAGGTGACGGGGCAGGGCACAGCGACGCGGCAGGGTGCCGCGACGGGGGCGGCGACGGCGACGGCGCGGGGCGTGGGCGGCGACGGGGCAGGACGTGGCGATGGGGGCGGCGACAGCGACGGCGTCGGGCAGCCTGGCGGCGTCGATGAGTTCGGCGTCGTCGGCGGGGCAAATGGTCGATGAAACCGAAAATTTTCACTAGTCCTGCTTATATACACGAAGCATTGGTCCCGGTTCGTGGCACCAACCGGTACCAATGCCCCCCTTTAGTCCCGGTTGGTGCCACCAACCGGGACCAAAGGTCTCTTTTCAGCCTTTGGTCCAGGTTGGTGGCACCAACCGGGACTAAAGAGGGGCATTGGTATCGGTTCGTGGCACCAACCGGGACCAATGCAACCCTTTGGTCCCGGTTGGTGCCACCAACCGGGACCAAAGGCCTTGTGCTGCCCGCGTCAAAAGTTTAGTCCCACCTCGCTAGCTGAGGGAGCTCGAGAGTGGTTTATAAGCACTGCTGCGCCCACCCTCTCGAACTCCTCTCAATTGCAGGCTTTCGGGCCTAACCCGTCATTGTGTGCCTGTGGGCCTACTGGGCCTGTTGCGGAACTGAATCCTGGCCCATGATTGGGTTTCTAGTCGTATTCACGCCGTGCTGGCCCAGTAGGTGGCACTTTTTTTTGTTTTCTTTGTTGCTTTATTTATTTTATTTTGTTTCTACTTACAACAAAATACTTACTGTTGCTATTTTATTTTATTTTATTTTGTTTCTACTTATTTATTAAAGTTTATTTTGTTTCTACTTATTTATTTTATTTTGTTTCTACTTATTTATTTTTATTTTGTCTACTTGTTTATTTTATTTTGTTTCTACTTATTTATTTTATTTTATTTTTGCTTATAATGTTTTGAACAGAAGATACTTTGATAATTTTAGTTGCATAAATTTTATATAATATTAGTTTAAAAAATACTAGAGGTTTATAAAAGCTTTTTAGTTGATTCCTTTTGCTATTGGAGTTCTATAAAAGTTTTTTTGTTGATTTTCTTTTTGCTATTGAAGAATATTATAGTTTTGTTTTAGTTGATCATAACAGAATATTTTAATTGATTATTTTTAGTTCATTCTTTTAGCTATTAGTTCATTTTTTTGCTATTAGTTCATTTCTTTTTTATATTAGTTCATTGTTTGAGCTAAATGACCCTGAAATTGAAAAACACTACAAATGAACTCTGAAAAGGTTGAAAGTTGGCATGGTATCATCATTTCACCCACATAGCATGTGCTAGAAAGTTGAGAGGGTTACAGGAAAAACTGGATGCACTTCGTGTACAAAATGGACAATCTCTTTCGAAGTATTAGGGTTTCGGACAAAAACTCATCTGTTACAAAGGGATTTCATTTTTTTAAACTTATTTGAACTCCAGACTTTTTGTGTGTTCAAAATGCACCATTCAAAGCCACATCATCAATTTTCAACCCTTTCCGACTTCATTTGTTATTTTTCATGCATTTACTGATTTTTTTTGAGCTAAATGACCCTGAAATTCTAGATCAAAGGCATCATCATAATAGTCGTGGAGAGAAAGTCTTCACTTTTTCTTCGCTTCTGTCCTTTGCTTATTGCACCGTAACCATGGATAATCTTCATCGTTTAACAGGGTGCTTGGGTCAGCCTTGACTTTGAAGGGAGGAATTTCATGAAACTTTTCATAATCTTCGGACATGTGTGTCTTGCCCTCCACTCCCGCGATGTTCTTTTTCCTGAAAGAACTATGTGGCGCTTTGGCTCATCGTATGATGTGTTCGCTTCCTTATATTTTCTTTTTCTCGGTTTGGTAGACATGTCCTTCACATAGAAAACCTGCGCCACATCATTGGCTAGGACGAACGGTTCATCGGTGTACCCAAGATTGTTCAGATCCACTGTTGTCATTCCGTACTATGGGTCTACCTGTACCCCGCCTCCTGATAGATTGACCCATTTGCACTTAAACAAAGGGACCTTAAAATCATGTCCGTAGTCAAGTTCCCATATGTCCACTATGTAACCATAATATGTGTCCTTTCCCCTCTTGGTTACTGCATCAAAGCGGACACCGTTGTTTTGGTTGGTGCTCTTTTGATCTTGGGCGATCGTGTAAAATGTATTCCCATTTATCTCGTATCCTTTGTAAGTCAATACAGTCGAAGATGGTCCCCTGGACAACGAGTACAGCTCATCACAAACAGTGTTGTCACCTCTAAGACAAGTTTCCAACCAACTGTCGAAAGTCCTTATGTGTTCACATTTAATCTAGTCGTCACACTGCTCCGGGTGTTTGGAACGCAGATTGTTCTTGTGTTCATCGACATACGGGGTCACCAAGGTAGAGTTATGTAGAACTGTGTAGTGTGCTTGAGACCAAGAATGCCCATCCCTGCATATTATTGAGTCCCCTCCAAGCGTAACTTTTCCAGTCAGTCTCCCCTCATACCGCGATTTAGGGAGACCTATATTCTTAAGGCCAGGAATGAAGTCAACACAAAACCCAATGACATCCTCTGTTTGATGGCCCATGGAGATGATTCCTTCTGGCCTAGCGCGGTTACAGACATATTTCTTTAGGACTCCCATGAACCTCTCAAAGGGGAACATATTGTGTAGAAATACGGGGCCAAGAATGACAATCTCGTCGACTAGATGAACTAGGACGTGCGTCATGATATTGAAGAAGGATGGTGGGAACACCGGCTCGAAACTGACAAGACATTGTGCCACATCACTCCTTAGCCTTGGTATGATTTCTGTATTGATCACCTTCTGAGAGATTGCATTGAGGAATGCACATAGCTTCACAATGGCTAATCGGACGTTTTCCGGTAGAAGCCCCCTCAATGCAACTGGAAGCAGTTGCATCATAATCACGTGGCAGTCATGAGACTTTAGGTTCTGGAACTTTTTCTCTGGCATATTTATTATTCCGTTTATATTCAACGAGAAGCCGGACGGGACCTTCATACCGAGTAGGAATTCAAAGAAGATTTCCTTCTCTTCTTTGGTAGGAGCGTAGCTGGCAGGACCTTCATACTGCTTTGGAGGCATGCCGTATTTTTCGTGCAAATGTTGCAGGTCCTCCCGTGCCTCCGGTGTATCTTTTGTCTTCCCATACACGCCCAAGAAGCCTAGCAGGTTCACGCAAAGTTTCTTCGTCACGTGCATCACGTCGATTGAAGAGCGGACCTCTAGGTCTTTCCAGTAGGGTAGGTCCCAAAATATAGATTTCTTCTTCCACATGGGTGCGCGTCCCTCAGCGTCATTCGGAACAGATAGTCCGCCGGGACCCTTTCCATAGATTATGTGTAAATCATTGACCATAGCAAGTACGTGATCACCGGTACGCATGGCGGGCTTCTTCCGGTGATCTGCCTCGCCTTCGAAATGCTTGCCTTTCTTTCGACATTGATGGTTGGTTGGAAGAAATCGACGATGGCCCAGGTACACATTCTTCCTGCATTTGTCCAGGTATATACTTTCGGTGTCAGCTAAACAGTGCGTGCATGCGTGGTATCCCTTGTTTGTCTGAAAGGTTACTGAGAGCGGGCCAATCGTTGATGGTTACAAACAGCAACAAATGCAGGTTAAATTCCTCCTGTTTGTGCTCATCCCACACACGTACACCGTTTCCATTCCACAGCTGTAAAAGTTCTTCAACTAATGGCCTTAGGTACACATCAATGTCGTTGCCGGGTTGCTTAGGGCCTTGGATGAGAACTGGTATCATAATGAACTTCCGCTTCATGCACATCCAAGGAGGAAGGTTATACGTACATAGAGTCACGGGCCAGGTGCTGTGATTGCTGCTCTGCTCCCCGAAAGGATTAATGCCATCGGCGCTTAAACCAAACCATACGTTCCTTGGGTCACCTGCAAACTCAGCCCGGTACTTTCTCTCGATTTTTCTCCACTGCGACCCGTCAGCGGGTGCTCTCAACTTCCCGTCTTTCTTACGGTCCTCACTGTGCCATCGCATCAACTTGGCATGCTCTTTGTTTCTGAACAGTCATTTCAACCGTGGTATTATAGGAGCATACCACATCACCCCTCTTCCTGGGGGGCTCGCCATCAACATCACCAGGGTCATCTCGTCTGATCTTATACCGCAATGCACCGTATACCGGGCATGCTTTCAAATCCTCGTACGGACCGCGGTAGAGGATGCAGTCATTAGGGCATGCATGTATCTTCTGCACCTCCAATCCTAGAGGGCATACGACCTTCTTTGCTGCGTACGTACTGTCGGGCAATTCGTTATCCTTTGGAAGCTTCTTATTCAATATTTTCAGTAGCTTCTCAAATCCTTTGCCAGGCACAACATTCTCTGGCTTCCACTGCAGCAATTCCAGTACGGTACCGAGCTTTTTGTTGCCATCTTCGCAATTGGGGTACAACCCTTTTTTGTGATCATCTAACATGCGATCGAACTTCAGCTTCTCCTTTTCACTTTTACACTGTGTCCTTGCATCAACAATGACCCGGAGGAGATCATCATCGGGCACAATATCATCTGGTTCCTCTTGATCTTCAGCAGCTTCCCCCGTTGCAGCATCACCGTATTCTGGGGGCACATAGTTGTCATCGTCCTCTTCTTCTTTCTTGTCTTCCATCATAACCCCTATTTCTCCATGCCTGGTCCAAACATTATAGTGTGGCATGAAACCCTTATAAAGCAGGTGGGTGTGAAGGATTTTCCGGTCAGAATAAGATTTCGTATTCCCACATATAGGGCATGGACAGCACATAAAACCATTCTGCTTGTTTGCCTCAGCCACTTCGAGAAAATTATGCACGCCATTAACGTACTCGGAGGTGTGTCTGTCACCGTACATCCATTGCCGGTTCATCTGCCTGCATTACATATAATTATGTGTGTCAAAAACCATTACAGATTCACATGGATAGATAAGTGACCAAATTAATAGAAGTTCATCATCACATTAAAACCAAAGTACATATATAGTTCTCATTGAACAACATATAGCTCTCCAGAGCATCTAATTAAACCATACATTTAAACTATGTAAAACCTTTCAATGCAACAACAAATGCGATCATAATCACAACCAATGTAACAATTGATCCAATGGCATAATGATACCAAGCCTCGGTATAAATGGCATATTTTCTAATCTTTCTAATCTTCAACCGCATTGCGTCCATCTTGATCTTGTGATCATCAACGACATCCGCAACATGCAACTCCAATATCATCTTCTCCTCCTCAATTTTTTTTTATTTTTTCCTTCAAATAATTATTTTCTTCTTCAACTAAATTTAACCTCTCGACAATAGGGTCGGTTGGAATTTCCGGTTCAACTACCTATGTCAACATGATGGGCATAATTTTCATAAATAATAAATGAACCAAATAGTTATAAAAGATAATATATACCACATCCCAATCATAGCCAGGACGAGGGCCGACGGGGGTGGATACCAAAACCATCGCACTATATAATAACAAGCAATAATAAAAGTAAGAAAATTAGACAAGTATCTATTTAAAGTAAGAATTTTTTTATTTCAGAAGAAGATAAGAACAAGAGGCTCACCACGGTGGTGCCGGCGATGAGATCGACGCGGGCGATCGACGGCGGCGAAGACGAGGACGGGACGTGACGGATCGCTAAACCTAGACAAATCTCGGGGAAAATGGAGCTTGGAGATCAGAGCTTCGAGAGGTGAAAGCTTAAGTAGTGTGGCTCGGGCATTTAATCGAACACCTCATGTGCATAGGAGGTGAGCTAGAACACCACAAAGCTCTCCCCTCGCCGGCCAGAAAAAATAAAACACTATGGGGTGCTCTGTTCGCGGGCGAGGGGTATATATAGGCAACTCATTGGTCCCGGTTCGTGGCAGGAACCGGGACTAAAGGCCCCCTTCTGTCCCGGTTCTAGGCACGAACCGGGACCAATGGCTGTGGGTCAGGAGCGAGGTCCATTGGTCCCGGTTCGTGCCTAGAACCGGGACAAATGGGTCCACATGAACCGGGACAAATGCCTCCCGAGGCCCGGCCGGCCCCGTGGGCGCACGAACCGGGAGGTATGCCCCATGGGTCCCGGTTCATGACAGAACCGGGACTAATGGGCTGGCCAGGCCCCAACCAAAGCCTTGTTTTCTACTAGTGCATGGAATCTGTAACCGTAGTAAACAGTAAACAGAGGCAGGTTGCTAACAACACTGATAACCATTTATGCCGATGTAAGGTAGCTGTTGTGCCAAGCACTCAAGCTGCGAGGGGTCTCCATTCCATCTTGCATTGACCCAAACACTTGGGATTGGCATAATTGTGATTGTTCATTGTGTTTGTCATTCGTAGATAAGTTGCACGAGTGAAAGGGGCGCATGAAAATAGTTTTTTAGGGAAACAACATGACTGTTGCGTATATTTATTAATTTCAAATAAATCATACAAAGCAAGGTTCCAAAACTATACAGGCCTAGGTTGAAAACAAAGAACATAAAATACAATAGATACAGTACAAATGATCATCTAAAAGCTTTGACCCAATCAGCCAAACCAGTGTATTCATTCATCTGGTCCCGTAAGTGATCCACTATAGTTCCTCTATAACTTTGCGCTTGCAAGTATATAGACTTGCGGAGATGCCCTTAAAGATAAAGTCATTCCTCATAGTCATGGCCCGCGAAATCAAGATGATGATTTACAAAGGAAAGGGTACATTGAGCAACTTCTTAAGATAGGCAACTTCATCGTATATGCCTGAATGAGTGGGGTCCGTGAAGGGAAAACATAGTGCTAGCACATCTGTGCAAAAGGGCAATGAAAGACTAGGTGAACCATTGTCTCCAAAGTCTATCTATGACACATCACACATGCATGACACGACGCAATTGTTACTAGTTCTTGAGTGGGATTGGACAATCGAGGACTATCATGTCCATGTCCTCCTTTCCCGCAGTCCGCAGAAATAAAAACCACATGCCCCCACTGCCCGGTTCAACGCAATTGAAGAGATCATGGCGGGATAGGAACACCACTACAAGGGCAATCCCACCTGCACCGTCTAACCGCAACATCGTGAAGTCCCAAGTGATCGAGGCAGGTCCGGTTCACACCACCATGATCCCTGTTGGGGCAGCCCGACAAGGGCGCCTTCTAGAGATTATCGACGTTTCGTACCTAGCCGTATGTGCGACGGGCTAGACCATCATAAGTTTACATTTGGTCTTAATGGTCTTTCTTTTTCTGTTTTGATTTTCTTTGGACGGATGCATTTTTTTCTATTTTCTTCCGTTTATATTTTTCAATTGGTTTCTTCTAGTTATTCCTTTTCTTTCAGATTTTATTTATTTATACATTTCTTATTTTTCATTTTCATACTTTTATGTGTATACATGAACATTATTTAAATACACGATGTGTATGAATGTTTTTTAAAATCCATGAACATTAATTAAATAGAAAAATATGAGATGAGCTATTGCACACATGAGCTATTTAAATTGTGTATATATTTTATATGAATGTTAAGTGTGAAATGGACATTTAATTATATATTTCTATATATGAAAATTTTGTATTGACTTTAACATATTTTTACAATATATCCCTTTTCACATTTAATTTTTTAAAAATATTTTCCAAAATATGTTCTAACAAAAAATGTAAGCTTTTTAGGCCGCGCCTATGAGCCAACCCACATAACGGAGGATGAGTTGCCTAAGCCTCAAAGAGGGGGAGCTCACGTCGCGAATATCGAGTCAGCCAGCCTCTTTTTTTCTCTTTTTTTTTGCGAATAGTCAGCCAGCCTCTTTAGGATCGCTAGCTTCTGTAGCATAGCGTAGGTTCAATTTGTGGGTTTTTCCTTCTTCTCTTTTCCACAACATAAAATGCTAAAAATGTTCCCAAATTTTTGCAAACTTTAAAGTATACCCATGAAGTAAACAAAGCTTCATGAATTTTAATAATTTCCATTTTTCAAAAAATATTCATGAACTTGAGAAGGTTCACGAATTTAAAAAAAAAACGGATTAGAAAAAATGTTCGTCGATTGAAAAATGTTCCTGATTTCAAAAATTGTTCACAAACTCAAAAACTGTTTGTAGATTCAAAAATATTCATGGAATTAAAATAACGTTTGCGGATTTGAAAAAAAGGTTCTTGGATTAAAAAACAATTGTGAATTGATTTCATGTATTTGAAATAATTTATTGAATTTGGAATTTTTCTCATGGATTTGAAAAATAATCGTGAATTCAAAAATTCTTCATGAATTAAAATTATCTCGAATTTGAAAATAGGTGAACAATTTTTTAAATTCTGGACATATTTTATTATTCTATCAATTTGAAAATTCCAAATTTTTTTTGAAAAAACATGAACAGTTTATGAAAACCTTAACAAATTTTGAAATCCCAATTTATTTTGGAAAAAAGGGAAAAAATTACAGTTGCAAACAGTTTTTTAACATTTTCTGAAATTTATGATTTTTAAAAAACAAATGGAGTAGAAAATGAAAAATAGAAAAGGACCAAAAAAATTAAAAAGGAAAAATAACTAGAAAAACCCGAAAAAGTAGTACAGAAAAAATTGGTTATGTAACCTTCTAGAAGGTCCCCAAAACCTGTCAGGAACCTTCCAGAAGCTTCCTCAAATCGGTCTTAGCGGCCGCTCACTTGCTTCGCTTCGTTTCCTAATGGGTTGGCCCATGTACCTACACTAGTGGGTGATCGAACCCCTAACGCTCACAGCAAGGGATACGCTTGAATGAGGGAGGGGTTTATTTGGCCCAATTGTATTTTTATGTCAAACTTCGACCATCTATTAAACTAACAAAAATATGAATTATATGATATAAAAAATGTACTTTTAGATTTGTATTGAAAGAGCTTTCCTCTAGTATTACTTTTGTTACATAGTTTAAATTTTATTAGTTAAATTTATGGTCAAATTTTTGCCCAAATAAAAGAGCGACTAATAAACCTGAATTGAGGTAGTACAAAGTAATGTCAAAGTTACATCTTCATAAATGTGCTCATGTCTAAAAGTCACGCACTTTGAAATGGAGATGGTAAATAATAGTAGAAAGATAAAAAAATCTACATGAGATAAAAAATAAATAAACAATACCAATTTTGAGACACTAAAGATGATGCTCTCGTATTTGTAAGGGTCACCTTACCAGTTTGGTCAAGTTTAAAATGGATTGTCCTCGCAAAAAAAAAAGTTTGAAATGGATTGGCTTATGACAAGACCAAGGGAATGCCCTCCACGTTTGCTGAGCGTGGTCACTGCGAGTGGGGCATCATATCCGTGTAGCCGATGCTCTTCCTGGTAGTGGGGAAGATCATGAACACCATGCTAGCGAGGAAGCCAGCGGCAACCGGCAAGTTGACCAGCAGCTCCCTCGTCTCCGTCCCGGCGTCCGGGAACAGGCAGCTCTGTATGCCGGCGTCGGCGAACGCTACGGCGAGGAACACGAGCGCCGAAACGACGGCGTGCACCAAGTCCATGGGCGTGACCCGGAACCTGGAGAGGTCCTTGAACGCCGCGTCCCGCTCGGCGCGCGTGCCGGTGAAGTTGAAAGGGTAGAAGCCCCCGAGCGTGGCCGCGCCGTAGTAGAGCCTGCCGTCGCGGCCGACGAGGCTGTCCGTGAAGGAGAGGAGCACGCATGAGGCGGCGCAGCCGCCGATGAGCGCCAGGACCAGGCACCGGTTGGCCGCGTGGCAGACGCCGTG
The DNA here is from genome assembly GCF_018294505.1 of Triticum aestivum. Classification (NCBI taxonomy): domain Eukaryota; kingdom Viridiplantae; phylum Streptophyta; class Magnoliopsida; order Poales; family Poaceae; genus Triticum; species Triticum aestivum. The sequence continues at coordinate 101,415,817 of NC_057811.1, forward strand.
GTTGCTGCTGAAGGACGGCGCGAGCGCCTGGAAGGCCAGCACCGTGCCCGTCGGCAGGAGCTTCAGGAGGTCCGACGCGCTCGACAGCGTCTTGTCCGCCGGCCGGAGGACGCCCGTCTGCGGCGGAGCCTCGTGGGGAGAGGATTGTTGGGCAGGCGCAGGCATCTGGATGTGCACAGCATTGGAAACGGGGTCCATGGCAACGACCTTACTACTCCAATTGAGATGCTTGAATGGCAACGGTGCCTCTGTCTACCTCTCGTTATATAGTACGTGCGCGAACCAGGGGTTGCAACTTAGTACAACAAGCAACAAGAAATGGCTGATGGGAGCTTTACCAGATCGATCGAGTAGGGATGCCGACCAGCCGGCTGGCACATGCCAAAAATCAATTGTATATTTGTGGCCACTCGCACATGCATGCATGGCGTGGCTCATGTAGTTTTGGTCACGGCAACAAGAAACTGCGTAGTCGAACGTGGAATGCATGCGCCAGACAACGGCCGAACTAATATGCTCCGCCTCAGCCAAACTCAATTAACAAACTCCTTTTTCTTCTTCTTTTGGAAACACTACAATACGCTCACAGCACGCAGAGACACTCACCCTCATGAACGTGCACACGTACATCATATTCCTGTGAACAGCTGCGAGAGACTGAGCCGCTAGATCTTGAGTTTGAGGAATTGACGTAAACACTTCGTAGTCGGTGGACACATCGTACCACTAGAAATAGCACTAGATAGATTGAAATGAATCCATAAAATATGCTTGTCCCGCCAACTATCGAATACTTCCTCCATTTCAAAACATAAGACATTCAAGAAAAAAAACATAAGACATATTACTTTGATTTTTTTTTTTTTGCAGACTTGTATTACTCACGTTGCAGAGCTACACCCATAATTACAAAGTTCGACAATACCATCTGGACCAGATCCAAGTCACACAATAGTTCTCCCACTACGTCTACCATAAGTAGCTAAAGAAAGGGCTAATAATATTATGGTTCCATCAAACATGAGTAATACAAGAGTGTCGTTCGATCATCAGTGATTTAATCTCCTGAACCATGAATCCAAAGCGGGATCTATCCATACCTGATTTGTTCAAAAGGTCCACAATTTCTAGACAATCAGTCTCAACGTGGATTGGGAGAATACCCCATTCCAATGCCAGTGTCAATCCTTAGCTCAGATTTTGAAGCATGGGAACAATGTTGGATGATACAAGCAAACTCCCGAGGGAAAACGCATCTGCCGTCCCGGGTCGCTCCCGTCCGAGCGGCGATGGCGCCTTTCCTGTCTAAGACGGAGGGCATCGTGACGGCGATTCTCGGGCGGGGACGAGGTGTTGGCAGTGGGGCCAGATGGCGTGGCCTGGTTTGAGCCGGAGAGGCGAGGCAGAGGCGAGCGGCATGACGGCCGTGCGGCGGCGGCGGGTCTGATATTGGCCTCAGGCCCCGATCTAGGCTATCGGCGTTTTCAGATCTACGTCGACGGAGTATTTGACAAAAAACTATCAAATTAGGGGTTATCGTCCCACAGAACTATCACATTCAAAAAAGTGACTGATAACTATCAAAAAATTCTAATTTTGTGACTAAAAACTACCACATTTGAAAAATGACCGGTTTAGACGATTTAAACACGTTTATGACATGCGGGACCCACCCGTCAGGGGTGACGTGGCGGCACGGTCAACCTTGTTTATTTTGACCGTTAAGTTGAGCGTTATGACAAGTGGGGCCCACACGGTATTCTTCTTCCTCCTCTCTGTACCACATTTGCAAGTACAGGAGGATGAGTGCTCTCTCTCCTACAGGTCAAAGAGGCCTCCAGGTCAAACAATGCTTGCTGTCATTAGAAACCGATCAAACTTAAAATTCCGTGCAAAACCATGTGCTTGAGATTTCCCACTGAAATACTCATGTACGTGCTTTATAATTATAAGTTTCTCCATTAGAGTCTGTCTACTTTGTCATGACTAAATGATTCAAAAATAGGGATCGCACCCCATGACTGCCTTCTATTTAGTTTAGATCAAGCTAAAAATTGTTCCTGAATTTCGTAGCCACTTATATGTTCAGTTGTGTGATTTGCAGGCTGAGACCTTGCTAGGTTACTTGCGTGAGCAACGAGATGGGGGCAGCTCCAGAGCTGGACCAGGCGGCGCAGCTACGAGCATGGCTCGGTAACACGCTGGTCATGCGACAAAGCTACGAGCTTGGCTAGGCAATGCAGCACTGATATGGTGAAATACAAAAAGTAATGCTTGGTTTGTCCTTCACCTCGTCGGCTCTGTTTCTTTATTTGGGCGTCGAGAACAGAGCAGCCCTATATGTATGTGGCGCGATGATCATGTGTAAATAACAGCTGGCTTTTGGCTCAGTTTTGTGAATGTACATATGTGGTCTGCCACTGTGAGTGATGGAAGGTTAGATGGCTGGTCACTAACATCAGTTGGAGCATCCAGGTTATCTTAGGAGAGGACATTGGGTTGCTGCTTAGTTATATGTGTGGTGTCGAAGTTGTAGCTGTGTACAGGATGTATGTTTAGGGCGGTAATATGGTAATGCCGGCTTGGCTTTGCGAGGTTATAGGGTAATGTTGGATAGCCAACCATGTCTTTTTTACTTGATGTTTGGAGTCCAAACCCCCCGTGTCCGTTTTATGATCTAGCGTGACTTGTTTGGCAAAAAATCTAGAAATGGCGGACAGGCCCAAAGTAAATACCAATTGTCCCGTAAAATATAAATCTCAATTCTCACTCACAGATTATGACCAAGTGATGTTAGACAGATCTATTTGCTGACTTATTTTTTACTTTGAAATACCAGTCTGGTTCAAATTATACACTGATAATCGAGATTCCAAGTAAGATTGATAACCAGACTAACATGTAAACCTTTTCCAGGCACCTCTTCCAGCTGTAGCACCTGCTGGCTCAACATTGCTTGAAATGGCATGTTAGTTAATTCTCTGATGCTGAACTTGATGGTTTGCACTAGCAGGTAAACATAAATTCATCGTTGCAGTATTTGTTCCCACTTTGTAATGATGTCTACATTTGATAGAACTTTTTTGTCATATGAAGGTTTTGGAGACACAAACAATATATTTTGCTTTAAACAGACACTAACAAACTCTGTACAAAGAATTCGTTTGATATTGAAGAATTTCACTTAGCATTATCATTTTGTTAACCAACACTCAACACATACATGGCAAGAGAACATTATATGATACATAGCCAATGGAGGCCTCGCATATTAGAATTACTGACCAAGCACACAACCTTTTATTCACAACATCTAATGTGCATATGCACTCTCGGTTCCATCCACACATATGACAAGCATCTTGCACTGATTACCTGATTGACCATACGAATTACAGCAACACCAACACTAGCTTATGACTTGAACATGCCTTGTGTGGAGAAGGGTGGTGATATACAAGCTTGCCCAAGGCATGCTTTTAAAATACATGATAGAGCATTACAGGAAGCCTAGAAATGCAATAGTTCATAGACAAATTTAGTTCATCTCCCAAAGTAAGCTGCAATCCTACAAGTGGATGGTTCAAAGTGGCAAATTCTAAATTGTAAAACTTTATAAAGTTCAATCAAAACTTCAAAAATACGAGCGTAAAGTTTAAACAAATCATAATCCAAATTTTATTCTAGAAAAAGTAGCAAATTGTAACAACATTCAGCTCTCTTCATCCTTCCTTCACGACTTTCACTATCTTAGTCCTCGCCATTTCGCCGTCCTTTCATGTTCAGTGGAGACTCCACTAGGAGGGCAGTGAGTTGTTTCCTGAACCCGGGGATGTCATCCTGTGTAATAGGTGGAGTCAGTCTTATAGTTGTAACAACAGGAATGGTATGGTTAAATTAAGTGTGGACATCGTACCGCTGTGTAGGCTCCATCTAGATTGTTGCCTGTAAACTTTTCCATATTCTTTACCGCAAAAAGCCCACATGACATGCTGCAATCATATGGATTGTTTATAAATATATTTTTACAATGAATACTAAATGGCGGGTTCACTGATGGCGGTGGTGGCGGGTTCGCTGATGGCAGTGGTGGCTGGTTGGCAGGTGGCGGGTTCACTGATGGCGGTGGTGGCGGGTTCCCTCGTGGTGTCTTCCGTGGTGGCGGATGATAAGAGCGATGCTCCATGAACGAACTATGCAATGTCACACAGGCAACTTTCTGGAGGACGACGTGGAAACGGCGGCGGCGGAAACTGGAGGGAGATTAGATCGAGCGTATTAGTAGTACGATGGGTTTCTGTTATTTCTTTCTCAGGATATTGGCAGCCTAACTCCCTTTTTTTTGCGGGACAGCTATACCTAACTCCCGTGCATGGCAGTCTGCAATACATATCCCAAGTGTCAAAAAAGTTAAATAAAAACTCCAATATATATGTTGGAAATATGCCCTAGAGGCAATAATAAATAGGTTATTATTATATTTCCTTGTTCATGATAATCGTTTATTATCCATGCTAGAATTGTATTGATAGGAAACTCAGATGCATGTGTGGATACATAGACAACACCATGTCCCTAGTAAGCCTCTAGGAGACTAGCTCGTTGATCAATAGATGGTTACGGTTTCCTGACCATGGACATTGGATGTCGTTGATAACGGGATCACATCATTAGGAGAATGATGTGATGGACAAGACCCAATCCTAAGCCTAGCACAAGATCGTGTAGTTCGTTTGCTTAGAGCTTTTCTAATGTCAAGTATCATTTCCTTAGACCATGAGATTGTGCAACTCCCGGATACCGTAGGAATGCTTTGGGTGTGCCAAACGTCACAACGTAACTGGGTGGCTATAAAGGTGCACTACGGGTATCTCCGAAAGTGTCTGTTGGGTTGGCACGAATCGAGACTGGGATTTGTCACTCCGTGTAAACGGGGAGGTATCTCTGGGCCCACTCGGTAGGACACATCATAATGTGCACAATGTGACCAAGGAGTTGATCACGGGATGATGTGAGTCACGGAACGAGTAAAGAGACTTGCCGGTAACGAGATTGAACAAGGTATAGGGATACCGACGATCGAATCTCGGGCAAGTAACATATCGATAGACAAAGGGAATTGTATACGGGATTGATTGAATCCTCAACATCGTGGTTCATCCGATGAGATCATCGAGGAGCATGTGGGAGCCAACATGGGTATCCAGATCCCGCTGTTGGTTATTGACCGGAGAGTCGTCTCGGTCATGTCTGCGTGTCTCCCGAACCCGTAGGGTCTACACACTTAAGGTTCGGTGACGCTAGGGTTGTAGAGATATTAGTACGCGGTAACCCGAAAGTTGTTCGGAGTCCCGGATGAGATCCCGGACGTCACGAGGAGTTCCGGAATGGTCCGGAGGTAAAGATTTATATATGGGAAGTCTTGTTTTGGTCGCCGGAAAAGTTTCGCACTTTATCGGTATTGTACCGGGAGTGCCGAAAGGGGTCCGGGGGTCCACCAAAGGGGTCCACCAGCCCCGGGGGGGCCACATGGGCTGTAGGGGGTGCGCCTTGGCCTATATGGGCCAAGGGCACCAGCGCCAAGAGGCCCATGCGCCAAGAGATAAGAAAAACGGAGAGTCCTAAAGGGGGAAGGCACCTCCGAGGTGCCTTGGGGAGGAAGGACTCCTCCCTGGCCGCACCCTTCCTTGGAGGAAGGGCCAAGGCTGCGCCCCCCCTCTCCCTTGGCCCTATATATAGTGGGGGGGGAAGGGAGGGCAGCAATATCCAAGCCCCTGGCGCCTCCCTCTCCCTCCCGTGACACCTCTCCCTCCCGTTAGTGCTTGGCGAAGCCCTACCGGGATCCCCGCTACTTCCACCACCACGCCGTCGTGCTGCTGGATCTCCATCAACCTCTCCTCCCCCCTTGCTGGATCAAGAAGGAGGAGACGTCGCTGCTCCGTACGTGTGTTGAACGCGGAGGTGCCGTCCGTTCGGCGCTAGGATCATCGGTGATTTGGATCACGACGAGTACGACTCCATCAACCCCGTTCTCTTGAACGCTTCCGCTCGCGATCTACAAGGGTATGTAGATGCACTCCCCTTCCCCTCGTTGCTAGATTACTCCATAGATTGATCTTGGTGATGCGTAGAAAATTTTGAATTTCTGCTACGTTCCCCAACAGTGGCATCATGAGCTAGGTCTATGCGTAGTTTCTATGCACGAGTAGAACACAAAGAAGTTGTGGGCGTAGATGTTGCCAATTCTTCTTGCCGCTACTAGTCTTATCTTGTTTCGGCGGCATTGTGGGATGAAGCGGCCCGAACCGACCTTACACGTACGCTTACGTGAGACAGGTTCCACCGACTGACATGCACTAGATGCATAAGGTGGCTAGCGGGTGTCTGTCTCTCCCACTTTAGTCGGAACGGATTCGATGAAAAGGGTCCTTATGAAGGGTAAATAGAAATTGGCATATCACGTTGTGGTTTTACGTAGGTAAGAAACGTTCTTGCTAGAAACCTATACAAGCCACGTAAAAACTTGCAACAACAATTAGAGGACGTCTAACTTGTTTTTGCAGCATGTGCTATGTGATGTGATATGGCCAGAAGATGTGATGAATGATATATGTGATGTATGAGATTGATCATATTCTTGTAATAGGAATCACGACTTGCATGTCGATGAGTATGACAACTGGCAGGAGCCATAGGAGTTGTCTTTATTTTTTGTATGACCTGCGTGTCATTGAATAACGCCATGTAAATTACTTTACTTTATTGCTAACCGCGTTAGCCATAGAAGTAGAAGTAATCGTTGGCGTGACAACTTCATGAAGACACAATGATGGAGATCATGATGATGGAGATCATGGTGTCATGCCGGTGACAAAGATGATCATGGTGCCCCGAAGATGGAGATCAAAGGAGCAAAATGATATTGGCCATATCATGTCACTATTTGATTGCATGTGATGTTTATCATGTTATGCATCTTATTTGCTTAGAACGACGGTAGCATAAATAAGATGATCCCTCACTAAAATTTCAAGAGAAGTGTTCCCCCTAACTGTGCACCGTTGCGAAGGTTCGTTGTTTCGAAGCACCACGTGATGATCGGGTGTGATAGATTCTAACGTTCGAATACAACGGGTGTTGACGAGCCTAGCATGTACAGACATGGCCTCGGAACACATGCAAAACACTTAGGTTGACTTGACGAGCCTAGCATGTACAGACATGGCCTCGGAACACAAGAGACCGAAAGGTCGAACATGAGTCGTATAGCAGATACGATCAACATGGAGATGTTCACCGATGATGACTAGTCCGTCTCACGTGATGATCGGACACGGCCTAGTTTGACTCGGATCATGTATCACTTAGATGACTAGAGGGATGTCTATCTGAGTGGGAGTTCATTAATCAAATGAACTCAATTATCATGAACATAGTCAAAAGGTATTTGCAAATTATGTCATACGCTTTAGTTCTACTATTTAAGATATGTTCCTAGAGAAAATTTAGTTCAAAGTTGGTAGTAGCAATTATGCGGACTGGGTCCATGAACTGAGGATTGTCCTCATTGCTGCACAGAAGGCTTATGTCCTTAATGCACCGCTCGGTGTGCTGAACCTCAGCGTCGTCTGTAGATGTTGCGAAACATCTGACATACACGTTTTGATGACTACATGATAGTTCAGTGCGTAATGCTAACGGTTTAGAATTGTGGCACCAAAGACGGTTTTGAAACGTCGCAGAACATATGAGATGTTCCGAAGACTGAAATTGGGATTTCAGACTAGTGCCCACGTCAAGAGGTATGAGACCTCTGACAAGTTTCTTAAGCCAGCAGACTAAGGGAGAAAAGCTCAATCGTTGAGCATGTGCTCAGATTGTCTGAGTGCCACAATCGCTTGAATCGAGTGGGAGTTAATCTCCCAGATGAGATAGCGATAGTTCTGCATAGTCACTGCCACCAAGCTAGTAGAGCTTCGTGATGAACTATAACATATCAGGGATAGTTATGATGATCCTTGAGCTATTCGCGATGTTTGACACCGCGAGAGTAGAAATCAAGAAGGAGCATCAATTGTTGATGGTTAGTAAAACCACTAGTTTAAGAAGGGCAAGGGCAAAAGGGATACTTCATGAAACAACATGTCGTTTGCTGCTCTAGTGAAGAATCCCAAGGTTGAACCCAAACCCGAGACTAAGTGCTTCTGTAATGAGAGGAACGGTCACTGAAGCAGTACTACCCTAGATATTTGGTAGATGAGAAGGCAGGCAAGGTCGACAGAAGTATATTAGATATACATTATATGAATGTGTACTTTACTAGTACTCCTAGCAGCACGAGGGTATTAGATACCGGTTCGGTTGCTAAGTGTTAGTAACTCGAAATAAAAGCTGCGGAATAGATGGAGACTAGCTAAAGGTGAGATGACGATATGTGTTGGAAGTGTTTCCAAGGTTGATGTGATCAAGCATCGCATGCTCCCTCTACCATCGAGATTTGGTGTTTGCGTTGAGCATGATTGGATTATGTTTATCGCAATACGGTTATTCATTTAAGGAGAATAATGGTTACTCTGTTTATTTGAGTAATACCTTCAATGGTCATGCACCTAAAATGAATCTCGATCGTATTGATACACATGTTCGTGCCAAAAGATATAAAATAGTAATGATAGTTCCACATACTTGTGGTACTACCATTTGAGTCATATTGGTATAGAACGCATGAAGAAGCTCCATGTAGATGGATCTTTGGACTCACTCGTTTTTGAAAAGATTGAGACATGCGAACCATGTCTATTGGTATATATGCATGAAGAAACTCCATGCAGATGGATCGTTTGGACTCACTTGATTTTGAATCACTTGAGACATGCAAATCATACCACATGGGCAAGATGACTGAAAGGCCTCGTTTTCAGTGAGATGGAACAAGAGAGCAACTTATTGGAAGTAATACATTTTGATGTATGCAGTCCAATGAGTGCTGAGGCATGTAGTGGATATCGTTGCGTTCTTACTTCACAGATGATTTGAGTAGATGTTGAGTGTATTTACTTGATGAAACACAAGTCTGAATTATTGAAAGGTTCAAGTAATTTCAGAGTGAAGTTGAAGATCGCCGTGACAAGAGGATAAAATGTTTGTGATATGATCATAGAGATGAGTATCTGAGTTACGAGTTTGGCACACAATTAAGACATTGTGGAAAGTGTTTCACAACTAATACCGCCTGGAACACCACAGTGTGATGGTGTGTCCGAACATCATAACTGCACCCTATTGGATATGGTGCATACCATGATGTCTCTTATCGAATTACCACTATCGTTTATGGGTTAGGCATTAGAGACAACCGCATTCACTTGAAAAGGGGCACCACGCAATTCCGTTGAGACGACACCGTTTAGAGAAACCTAAGTTGTCGTTTCTTAAAAGTTTGGGGCTGTGATGCTTATGTGAAAAAGTTTCAAGCTGATAAGCTCGAACCCAAAGCGGATAAATGCATGTTTATAGAAAACCCAAAACAGTTGGGTATACCTCCTATTTCAGATCTGGAAGCAAAAGTAATTGCTTCTAGAAACGAGTCCTTTCTCGAGGAAAAGTTTCTCTCGAAAGAATTGAGTGGGAGGATGGTGGAGACTTGATGAGGTTATTGAACCATAACTTCAACTAGTGTGTAGCAGGGCACAGGAAGTTGTTCCTGTGGCACCTACACCAATTGAAGTGGAAGCTTATGATAGTGATCATGAAACTTCGGATCAAGTCACTACCAAACCTCGTAGGACGACGAGGATGCGTGCTACTTCAGAGTGGTACGTGATCCTGTCTTGAAAGTCATGTTGTTAGACAACAATGAACCTACGAGCTATGGAGAAGCGATGGTGGGCCCATATTCCGAGAAATGGTTAGAAGCCATGAAATCCGAGATAAATGGAGAAGAAGACGGACGTGGACGGTAATGTTACCGTCTATGAAGCTCGACTTGTGGCAAAGAGTATTTCCACAAGTTCAAGGAGTTGACTACGATGAGATTTTCTCATCCGTAGCGATGCTTAAGTCCGTCGGAATCATGTTAGCATTAGCTGCATTTATGAAATCTGGCAGATGGATGTCAAAACAAGTTTTCTTACCAGTTTTCGTAAGGAATGGTTGTATGTGATACAATCAGAAAGGTTTTGTCGATCCTAAGGATGCTAAAAGGTATGCTAGCTCCAGCGATCCTTCCAGGACTAGAGCAAGCATCTCGGAGTCAGAATATACGCTTTGATGGAGTGATCAAAGTTTTTTTGGGTTTATACAAAGTTTGTTAGAAACTTGTATTTACAATAAAGTGAGTGGGAGCGCTACAACATTTCTGATAAGTATATGTGAATGACATATTGTTGATCCGAAATGATGTGAAATTTCTGGAAAGCATAAAGGGTTGTTTGAAAGGAGTTTTTCAAAGGAAGACCTGGATAAAGCTGCTTACGTATTGGGCATCAAGATCTATAGAGATAGATCAAAACGCCTGATGATACTTTCAAAGAACGCACACCTTGACATGATTTTGAAAGAGTTCAAAATAGATCAGCAAAGAAGGAGTTCTTGGCTATGTTACAAGGTGTGAGTATTGAGTAAGACTCAAGACCTGACCACAGCAGAAGGGAGAGAAAGGACGAAGGTCGTCCCCTATGCTTTAGACGTAGGCTCTACAGTATGCTATGCTGTGTACCGCACATGAAGTGTGCCTTGCCATGAGTTGGTCAAGGGGTACAATAGTGATCCGGGAATGGATCACATGACAGCGGTCGAACTTATCCTTAGTATCTAGTGGACTAAGGAATTTTCTCGATTATGGAGGTGAAAAGGAGTTCGTCGTAAAGGGTTACGTCGATGCGAACTTTGACACTAATCCGGATGACTCTGAGTAGTAAACCGGATTCGTATAGTAGAGCAATTACTTGAAATGGCTCCAAGTAGCGTGTGGTAGCATCCACAAGATGACATAGATATTCGTAAAGCACACACGGATCTGAAAGGTTCAGACCCGTTGATTAATAACCTCTCTCACAAGCATAACATGATCAAACCAGAACTCATTGAGTGTTAATCACATAGTGATGTGAACTAGATTGTTGACTCTAGTAAACTCTTTGGATGTTGGTCACATGGTGATGTGACCTGTCAGTGTTAATCACATGGTGATGTGAACTAGATTATTGACTCTAGTGCAAGTGGGAGACTGTTGGAAATATGCCCTAGAGGCAATAATAAATAGGTTATTATTATATTTCCTTGTTCATGATAATCGTTTATTATCCATGCTAGAATTGTATTGATAGGAAACTCAGATGCATGTGTGGATACATAGACAACACCATGTCCCTAGTAAGCCTCTAGGAGACTAGCTCGTTGATCAATAGATGGTTACGGTTTCCTGACCATGGACATTGGATGTCGTTGATAACGGGATCACATCATTAGGAGAATGATGTGATGGACAAGACCCAATCCTAAGCCTAGCACAAGATCGTGTAGTTCGTTTGCTTAGAGCTTTTCTAATGTCAAGTATCATTTCCTTAGACCATGAGATTGTGCAACTCCCGGATGCCGTAGGAATGCTTTGGGTGTGCCAAACGTCACAACGTAACTGGGTGGCTATAAAGGTGCACTACGGGTATCTCCGAAAGTGTCTGTTGGGTTGGCACGAATCGAGACTGGGATTTGTCACTCCGTGTAAACGGGGAGGTATCTCTGGGCCCACTCGGTAGGACACATCATAATGTGCACAATGTGACCAAGGAGTTGATCACGGGATGATGTGAGTCACGGAACGAGTAAAGAGACTTGCCGGTAACGAGATTGAACAAGGTATAGGGATACCGACGATCGAATCTCGGGCAAGTAACATATCGATAGACAAAGGGAATTGTATACGGGATTGATTGAATCCTCAACATCGTGGTTCATCCGATGAGATCATCAAGGAGCATGTGGGAGCCAACATGGGTATCCAGATCCCGTTGTTGGTTATTGACCGGAGAGTCGTCTCGGTCATGTCTGCGTGTCTCCCGAACCCGTAGGGTCTACACACTTAAGGTTCGGTGACGCTAGGGTTGTAGAGATATTAGTATGCGGTAACCCGAAAGTTGTTCGGAGTCCCGGATGAGATCCCAGACGTCACGAGGAGTTCCGGAATGGTCCGGAGGTAAAGATTTATATATGGGAAGTCTTGTTTTGGTCGCCGGAAAAGTTCCGCACTTTATCGGTATTGTACCGGGAGTGCCGAAAGGGGTCCGGGGGTCCACCAGCCCCGGGGGGGCCACATGGGCTGTAGGGGGTGCGCCTTGGCCTATATGGGCCAAGGGCACCAGCCCCAAGAGGCCCATGCGCCAAGAGATAAGAAAAACGAAGAGTCCTAAAGGGGGAAGGCACCTCCGAGGTGCCTTGGGGAGGAAGGACTCCTCCCTGGCCGCACCCTTCCTTGGAGGAAGGGCCAAGGCTGCGCCCCCCCCCCTCTCCCTTGGCCCTATATATAGTGGGTGGAAGGGAGGGCAGCAATATCCAAGCCCCTGGCGCCTCCCTCTCCCTCCCGTGACACCTCTCCCTCCTGTTAGTGCTTGGCGAAGCCCTACCGGGATCCCCGCTACTTCCACCACCACGCCGTCGTGCTGCTGGATCTCCATCAACCTCTCCTCCCCCCCTTGCTGGATCAAGAAGGAGGAGACGTCGCTGCTCCGTACGTGTGTTGAACGCGGAGGTGCCGTCCGTTCGGCGCTAGGATCATCGGTGATTTGGATCACGACGAGTACGACTCCATCAACCCCGTTCTCTTGAACGCTTCCGCTCGCGATCTACAAGGGTATGTAGATGCACTCCCCTTCCCCTCGTTGCTAGATTACTCCATAGATTGATCTTGGTGATGCGTAGAAAATTTTGAATTTCTGCTACGTTCCCCAACAATATATCCCCTCACTGTGGTAGCAAATCGGGTTTACGTACTAACCAATTTCGTATCTCGAGTACCCCTGAATTTTTTTTCATATCTCGAGTATTTTTTTATTTCTTACGAAATTTTCATTCAACAATTCCAACACGTACATCATGTGCAACTAAGACCGTTCGGGTCTGCCGGAGATGAAGTTTGAAAGGCGTTTTCTTTTCCAACTCAATCAAATGAGCTCAATCTTTTTCCACGCCCTCACAGCATCATGGCAAGCATGCATGCTAATTTTCGTTGATTCCCGACTTTTGATGCATTTTCTAGGGTTTTCCCGGTGAAAAACCCCTAAAGCACTGTCCGGACGTGACGCAACGTGCGTTTAGTGTCCGGCTTCGTCCAAATTTTGCGTGGGGTTATAGATAGGGCATGCACACATGCTGGCAAAATTTGGTGTCATTTCATGCATGCCATCACGTACATCATGTGCAACCAGGACCGTTCGGATCTGCCAGAGGTCAAGTCTCAAAGGCATTTTCTTTTCCAACTCAACCAAATGAGCCCAAACTTTTTCCACACCCTCACAGCACCATGGCAAGAAAGCATGCCAATTTTCGTTGATTCCCGACGTTTGATGCATTTTCTAGGGTTTTCTCGGTGAAAACCCCCTAAAACACTGCCCGGACGTGACGCAACGTGCGTTTAGTGTCCGGCTTCGTCCAAATTTTGCGTGGGGTTATAGATAGGGCATGCACACATGCTGGCAAAATTTCGTGTCATTTCATGCATGCCATCACGTACATCTTGTGCAACCAGGACCGTTCGGATCTGCCGGAGGTCAAGTCTCAAAGGCATTTTCTTTTCCAACTCAACCAAATGAGCCCAAACTTTTTCCACACCCTCACAGCACCATGGCAAGAAAGCATGCCAATTTTCGTTGATTCCCGACGTTTGATGCATTTTCTAGGGTTTTCCCGGTGAAAAACCCCTAAAACACTGTCCGGACGTGACGCAACGTGCGTTTAGTGTCCGGCTTCGTCCAAATTTTGCGTGGGGTTATAGATAGGGCATGCACACATGCTGGCAAAATTTGGTGTCATTTCATGCATGCCATCACATACATCATGTGCAACCAGGACCGTTCGGATCTGCCGGAGGTCAAGTCTCAAAGGCATTTTCTTTTTAAACTCAACCAAATGAGCCCAAACTTTTTCCACACCCTCACAGCACCATGGGAAGAATGCATGCCAACTTTCGTTCGATGCATTTTCTAGGGTTTTCTAGTGAAAAAAACCCTAAAACACTGCTTGGACGTGACGCAACGTGCGTTCGGTGTCCGCCTTCGTCCAAATTTTGCGTGGGGGTATAGATAGGGCATGCACACATGCTGGCAAAATTTGGTGTCATTTCATGCATGCCATCACGTACATCATGTGCAACCAGGACCGTTCGGATCTGCCGGAGGCCAAGTCTCAAAGGCATTTTCTTTTCCAACTCAACCAAATGAGTCCAAACTTTTTCCAATTTTTAGGATGTACAGAGGGATATTAGGTGACTCCAATTATCTGTACAAAATAATTTGCGAGCCTAGTTATAATATTTTCCTATTTTTTTATTGCGAGCTATCTGAAGTGACATAAATAACTATATATCTGAAAATTTACATAAAAAATATTTATTCATCTGGTTAGGTTGTGTATCCTCAAGGTCACGGGTTCGAATCCCATTATGGACATTATTTATATTTTGCTTGTAATTATTTTTTATTATCTGTAGCTCAAAACGATAATTCATTTTGTGATTTTCACCTATTGCCTCCTTTTCAGTGTATACTTTGCATACATGTGCAACCATCCGTCCAGATACCGCCATAGCCAACTTTTCAGCTCAAGAACAGAATATATAACTCACCCAAGAAATTAGAAATTGACTCGCGAGATCATATGAACACGCTTACTATGCACTTCCTAATCCCAATAAAATGACCTTCATGCGATAAGATAAATCATTCAGGAAACACCAGCACAATAAATCTTCTGCCACACAACGCAACAAAACAATGGTTTCAGGAGATGCATCAGTAGCATGAGTAGACGAGTACATGAGCGGCACCACCACTAAAAAATCAATTCATACAATTCTGGCATTATAAAAGTCAGGAATTATAAAAATAAAATTCACTTCTTGGCAACATTTTTTTCATTCCAAATCTCGTTAAACGGCTTCCACCTCTTGTTGGATGTCTTGGATGGAGCACCTTTCGGTTTAATTATTTTTGGATTCCGGACATTTCCTGGACATGCTTGGCTTGACCCTGAAAAATATGCTGGAAGAGGGCCCAGTGATGCCGCCTCATTTTTCCCATCATCTTCGCCGCCTTCAGCTATAATACCCTTGAGAAAATCCACCACCTTCTGTGATGTCTCCTGGCTGTTTGAAGCTTTGAATAAATACAGACTACAAATGTTGCGGAGTTCATGGTAACGATCCATCCGCTCAGACCAATCATGCATATTACCATTCCTCTCTGAGTCAAATGCGGACTTGCCTACCATCGTCCATCTTCTTGAGACACAACACCTAGGAATGCTGACTAAGCCAAGGTATTTTAGAACAGAAAAAATGTGTGCGCACGGGATCTCCTCCGAGTCCATCTTCAGACAACGGCAATTCACACTCTGAAGCAACGGGCCTGCCATGACAAACCTCACAACATACGTCACATGCCTACTCTCTTTGCGAGCAACTGTATACAGAACAAAAGCATCATTCTTGGTCACTTCTGCTACTTCCCATTTTGACAACTGCATGATTTGATGTTTTACCTTCTTGAACATCACTGGAGTATAAATGAGAGCAGCACTTCTCTCAAGTGGATCAGCTGTTAATTCAGTAAAAGGTACTGTCAGTGAAGCTGTAGCATCCAACTCGGCCTCATTCTTGCGGATACGCGATAAACAGTGATCTGAGTGCTCTAGCAAATCAACAAGTGACATTCTCCTATCCAGATTCTTATGAAGCCTAGAGTTTAGGCTTTCGCTACGCTGATTGCTCTGCATGCCAAGGAAATATCTACCTTTCGTATAGGCCCTAGACCACTTCTTCCTCAGCTCGTACATCCTCATAATCCAAGCATCTTTTTCAGAGATATCATAATCCACCATAAACTCAACCCAACGTCTCTCAAACTCATCGACATCCCAGATGTGATAAACAAATTTCCTAAAATCCTTGAGCTTTTGCTTCCGTAGGTGTCGTATCATGTTTTGCTCGATGTGCCAGCTGCACAACCGGTGATCTGTATTGGGAAAACCGCCGCTATTGCCTTCGCCATTGCATGGTCACCATCTGTGATTACTGATCTAGGATGTTTCTGCTGCGTTGACTCCAAAAATGCTTCAAGCAACCACACAAAAGATGCCTCGGTCTCAGCTGAGACAATACCAAAGCCAAACACGGTCGTGCTGCGATGGTGATTCACTCCTATGAAGGGGACAAATGGCAGGTTGTATTTGTTCACACGGTAAGTGCTATCAAAGATCACGACGCCACCAAAGGCATCGTAGTCAATCCGAGACTGTGCGTCTGCCCAAAAGATGTTCAGCAGATGCCCTTCACTATCAGTGGTGTACTTGTAAAAAAATTCGCCATCCATGTCTTTCGGGCTGCCATATAACGGAGCACAAATTCGGCATCACGGCCTTCTATCCTTTCCTTCTTGTACTTGGCAACAAAATTATACAGGTCCCGAGGAATAAAGCCTACCTTGCTGAAACCACCACTATCCTTCTCCATTACTTCCATTATTTGATGTGTTCGAAGGCCACCAATTCCATACTCAATGACATCAGCCTTTTGCACGTCACTCAGCCCACGATGTGACCTTATGTAAGTTGTCTGCTCAGGCTTAGCGAGTGGATGGTTATGTTCGTCCACAAAATCTTTTACAAACCATTCACCATTATCCATACGAAGCTCGATCTCCATCCGAGCGCCACATCCACAACGTGACAGCGGCCTAGGAGTTCGCACCCGTTTAGTTTTCTCAAAGTGCTTCCTCGCCCGATATCCTTCTTTAGAGCAGACATAGAGGCGCCGAAAAGCTATGTTCGTGTCCGACTTCCTAGTCAGTTCTTCCTTTCTAACACCAAAACCCTTTGACCGAGCATATGCATTATAGTAATTGTAACCTTCTTCCTCGCTGCCAAAAATTTGACTGATCACCGTGTCATATTCTGCAATGTCCTCCAGGGTGGCACTCCCATATTCCATGTCAAACACTGCAATTAATAAAGAATCAAATCTAACTTATTTGAATTCCACTTGTGAAACTAAAACTCGTTTCAGTACGAACAATAAGATAGCCTTAGTATGTCGTGCTAAAAGTATGAACAAGAATATCAAAATGATCAGTAACAATGCTTGCGTATATAATCAAACAGAAACATTACATATACTCCAGTATGTCATTGAACAACATTTGGTACTATTTTTGTTATCGTCCGAAACTGAGCCATTATGTTTTGACGTTCATAGACAGCAGTACAGATGCATAAGAATTATAGCACAAAACAACATTACACTTAATAAACCGTGGCTACTCCCCCCACTGTCCAGCACAAATTACTCACTCATAAACACCATGTACCAGACGACAATGCATTCCGTAAGAACATTTCTTTTGACGAGCGTGCACTGCAGGATCTAATTAACTCTGATTTTCCCCATCATGCAGGATCTAATTAACTATGATTTTTTCCATCCTGCAGCAGTACTCAACATGATTTGTCCATGAACTGAAGACATGCCAATTCTAGTGTAGTGTTCACAAGAGTAATCCTTACCACGTCGAGATACAGGGACGCGCCGCGGAGGTCCACGACGTTGAGCGTGGATATACAAGGGCGGAAGCAGCTACTTCGACTAGGGTGGCGCGGCCGCAGGAGCAGGGCTGTGCGTGGGAGAGTGGCGGCGACGCCCACGGCAGGGAGAAGGAGGCGAGCGGCGGCGACTGGCGGCGGCGGCAGGGAGAAGGAGGCGAATCAATCGAGTGGCGCGACTGGGTGTGCCGTGTGCGTACAAAATGGGCTGAAACCTAGGCCCGTGGCAAAAAGAAAACATGTCACCCTTAATTTTGATGCCTATCCTACCCTCAGGAAATCAATGGTCAGATTTAGTTATACTGGTCCCTCTTACTTCAGCAGTATAGGGTACCGTAAAAAAGCTCAATAATAAAGAGACAAATAACTGTCCAAGTGGTACGTACCTACCACGTAACTATTCCTCTTCTCATTTCCATTGCCAGGAAGCGCGCGGCACACACACATGCGACCGTCGCCGACGGCGGCTGCGGGGTACCTGTGCTCGACGGCGTCCGCGCTCTCGCACTCCTGGTCGAGCAAGACTCCCCACACTCAGGGCAGGCGGACCGGACCGTGCGTGTCTTTGGACAGTGACTGCGAGGTGGCGGCCACGACCGTCGTCGATGTTGCTGTCTAGTTCAGCTCCAGCCTCCAGGGGATGTAAAAATTGAATGGTATGTAGTCCATGACCGTACGACTCTACTACCAACTTCTCTCGAATTGCATCAACCGTGCAGCAGCGGATACACTCAACAGGGACGAAGAGGGACGGCCGGCAAACACAAAACCAAGCAAGGAACAATGGTTGGCTAACATTGGGAGGTGGAACGTGGAAGACCAGACGGGTGGCAGAAAGGAGGATGATCGTGTGTAGCGTACGTGGATGTTCGAGCAACTGAACGAACATGGGCAGTAACGTAGCGCTGGAGGAAACCAATCGTCATCGGTACACACGGTGGACTTTTATCACCATCGTTGCTGCTCCGTCGGCGGTTTCATGTCACGCGGAAGTGGAGAGGACGTGTAGGATGGAGCATGGAGGTTTTTCTGAGCATGGACGTGGTCCTCCTGCTCCGCGCGGTCACTCTCGTTAGGGCCGGCCCATATTTGGAATAGCCAGCACTACCAATATAATAAGTATTGCGCACGCGATAGCTATATCTCGCCTACTGTGATGCAGACGATAGGATGGGCGGGCCCAAATATAATGCGTTTAGTGGGTGGTTTTGCACCCGTCCATGGAACCTTCCGCCAATTTTGGTAAGATTCATTGTATTTTTTTCTTTTACATTTTTTTATCTCTTCCAAATGCATGTTATATTTTTCTTAATACGTGTACTTTTCATAGCAATGAACATTTTCCAATTACATGATAAACATTTTAATACATGTTTAAATATATTTTTGAATAATTATAAATATTTTTCAAATACACCTTGATTTTTTTTATACATTTGATTTGAAACGTTTTTCAGATACACATTAAACAATTTTAAAAATACATGATAAATAATTTTCAAATACACATTGAAAATTTATTATATACATAGTTTACAGTTTTGTGTACACATTGAACATTTTCAAACTATATGATGAACATTTTTTGAATAAGTACGTGTTTAACATTGTTTTTCGAATAGATTTTAGACATCTTTTTGTAAATACATGTCAAACATTTTTTGGATACATGTGAATTTATTCTTTAAATTTTACAAATATTTATTAAGTATTTGGCGAACACATTTTTTTTACACTGCCTGGACATTTCTTAAACATGTGATCATTTTTCAAAAATGTGATGAACAATATTTTCTGAATGATATGATTTTTTTACAAATTAAAGGAACACATTTTGTACATTACATGCACATTTTTTAATGCACGTTGAACTTTAAAAAATGCAAGTTAAGATGAAATCTATACCTACTAATAAAAGAAAGTGATACTTTTGGTTTGGTCCGTCATGTATATTCTACAGAAATCCCTTGATATTTGTGAGAATCAACCCACAATCCCCTCGTTCGTCTGTCATTGCCCGTGTCTAGTCTTTCATACGTTCGCACCACGCTAATTTCCTCGATTTCCTGATCCGAGCTTGAGCAAGGACGTCCAAAGGCGCTAATTCCCCTCGAAGCCATCGTCGCGTCGAAACAGAGGAGCCTCAGCCAGAGAACTTAGTACACTCGCCGTTCACCGTGGCGACATGTGGAGGATATAGCCAGCAGAACCTAGTATATACAAAAACAAAAGTAAAGAAGAATGAAAAACAACAAACGAAGCAAAGCAAGAGCTCTCGACTGCACCAGCCCACTAGAACATCCCTTGAGGTGATCGTTTGTCTATTATGGCACAAGGTGAGACCAAGATGCAACCTACTGCACAAGCAAACTTATTTTGGCCAGTTATCTATGAAACATACTTTCTATGTTTTAAAGAAATTTTGTAGGAATTTGAAAATGTGGGCAAATTAAAAAATGTTTTTCCAAATTTCGAAAAATGTTCATGATTTGAAATTTTTGCCCCAAATTTTATAAATGGTCACGAATTTTAAAACATGTTCACATTTTTTGAAATAATTTCATGAATTTTAAAATGTTAAAGTAAATTTAAACCCATGAACAAATGAATAAAAAAGAACAATAAACTAAAAAAGAACAAAGAAAATATGATAAAAATGGACTGAACCGCAGAGAAATTAGAGAAAAAACAATAATGTTGAAACAAGGTTTTAGAACCTTCCTAAAACCGGTGATAAAAGAAAGGAAGAAGCCAATGGGATAGTCTATATAGCAGACGGGTTGCGTGCCCCTGCCCCCCTTCCACACGCGTGCAACATGGGAAGAACACAAAATGGGCCTCGTTTACGCACTATCTGGGCCTATCTACACTTTTCAAGGCTGGTCAACCCAATTAAGGACATAGTGTCCAAGTCAGCCTACAGAGTAGTAGCAAGCCGGCTATAGGGTTGAGTAGGTCACGCCGGTGATGCTGCGCAAAGCATGCGACATGAACAATCGGATGACCGACGGTTCTAGAGCGTGAGCGTCAGATAGAACAATCCATCCGATGACTAGAGCCGCCATGGTGCAATGGAGGGGTAGGTAACTTCATTGTCTTTTCTCTTAATTAACATGATCATCTCTTCCGCGGACCTAGAATTCTGAACTGCCTAGTATGGTTTAATTGGTGGTACATAGTTTTTCTTATGGGACCATAACAACCTTAGTTCTGCTTCTTCATTTTTTTGCAAATATAGTCTGATGTTATTGGTTGAGTCTACTGGAGGAGTAGTTTGTCGAAACCTGCCCACATCAAATTTTCATTACCTCATGTTGTTTGTTGAGAACCACACGTAATAGATATTTCAGTTACACAATGTGTAAGTTAAGCACCATAATATTTCATAGAGTTATGACAAGAGATAGGATAACAAAAACATTAAAAAAGTGAAAATTTGACAAATCTTGTCCTTTGGAGACTAGCAATGTGAAAATACTAGCTATGGTATCAAACTTTTGATGCGTCAACACTGAAATTTCGAACATAGAATTTAAATCATACTATAATAATGCATTAAAATGGAAACACATTTGGGACCATCGCAGCGACTATGTGATGAGTGTCCTAATTGGGAACCCCTAGTTATGCATGTGGACTGAATGATAATGGGATTTTTATATTTCGAGAATTGGCATTTGGAGAGATCTGGTTCAAAACCATGTTATTTGTTGAAGAAATATAAGTGTCTCTAGAAAAAAATGTATGACAATGGACATATTGGTCTTGGCTCCCAGCAACGCGTTGAGGAGCGCTACTTACCGGCTGAATTGTCCAAAGATTGCATGACAAATGTTCACCGGGCCGTCTGGCAGGACACACTGTCTGACACGATGGCTGCGGATATATGGAGGAATTACGCTCCAAATAAATGCAGAACCTCCCTCTGGCTCGCTCGCAAGGACTGCGTCTACACCAACGAGAGACGGCTCAGCAGATCAATTGCAACCTCTGATGCTTGCCCATTTTGTGGGGGTTGTGAGAGCATCACCCACCTTCTCCTTAGTTGCTCGCTTCTCCGACCTCTCCGGGACAAGCTGGACAGCCTTTGCGTTGGGCCTCCGAACGACCTGCAGGCGTCTGGGGAGGCACACTGAATGATAAGGTGCGCTCGACAGTGATAATTGCTATCCTTTGGAACGCCTGGAAGGCTTACAATGCAAAAGTCTTTCTCAATGAAACTCTGGGAACCCACCACATTGGCATGGTCGCAGCAGACGACCTGGCTCTCTGGTATCACCAATGTGGCAACACCCAACATCAAGCATTCCTCTGGGATTGAAGTACTATGTTGTCTCACCTGGCCGCGAGAATTTAGACCAATGTAATCTTGTTTCTAGTTCTTCTTTTCTTCTGTCGTTCTCTTCCCTCCCTTTCTATAGCTAGCTAGCTAGCTCTCTCTCTCTCTCTCTCTCTCTCTCTCTCCAACCTTGGTTTGGCAATATAAGTTCAGGCCGGCGTAAGCCCGTCGTTGACGCGTAAAAAAAATGTTCACCAGAGCTCAAGCAGACTAGCACGCGGGAGCACATAGACCGGAAACATGCCCTAATTGTAGGTACGGTAAATCCGCCATAATGAGTCAAGCAAACTAAGTCCAAAGGATCATTCAAGATTTTACACCGGACTACAAGGACTATCGGATGAACTAGTTATTAGGTAGTTTTTATTTTAAGAAAAGGAGGATGTACCCCCGGCCTCTGCATCTGGACGATGCGTGCAGCCATATTATTAATTATTCACAAAGACCATACAAGATGCTACATCAATAAGCCTGAAGCCACCATCTAGGCAACTCTGTTGCTACTCCTATCCCCTTGATGAAGGTGTGCCGAATGTCCGGGCCTAATACCAAACATACATCGCACCAAAGCCTAACATCTAAAGCCGGGTGTCCCATCCAAGCCACTACCTGGATTGGGTCCCACCCCGGTCTGGCACACTCCCAGTGAGCACCGCACGCTGCAAGGGCCGTCACCTCCATCATCCCTCGGTCCATCCTCAGAGCAAAAATGATGTACCGCCCTTGCTAGGCCTGTCTGCCATCAGCGCCACCATGACGCCAGACAGCTTCCTCCTCCTGCGCACGTCCATCCAGACACATCCGTCGTCGAGAATCAGCTACACCATGCCGCCAATACTCGTCGTCGTCGACGCGGTAGATCCAACGCTGCTCCACCTGCCGACCTCCACACCATCGCCGCTGCAGGAACTGCCATGTAGAGCCCACCACCCACGGTACCTCTCCCCCGAACACCCAAGCCTCCCAAGACGGCGCCTCCATGGAGGACACGACGCTAAGGGCGCCGCCGCCGCCCAATCCAAGACGGATTTTGGACTTTCGTCCGGGAGTGGGTCAGAGGTGGATAGGAGGGAACCTCGGTTATAAAAAAAAAAGTTATTAGGTAGTTTGTCGGCCGGCCTAAATGTGAGAACTAGTATGACCGTTCCTGCCTCGAAGACCCATCCGTAGATATAGGGTGGCACAGAAGTATAATCCGACGACCACCATGATAAGCATGAGCTAACTAAATGCGAAAACTCTAGGTCTCTGCGATGTACTTAATCGAGCACATACCACTATGTGTGGCACATATCCAGACCTAAGAAGTTTGTATTCACCCGAAGCCAGCACATGCCTGAAGATGAGCAAGAATTCCGTGGTATGTGTTAGTAGCAAATTTTCCGGTGCCTCCAACTCCTACATTGTTGCGTGTCTATGAAGCACGTCGAGCTCAAGCTCATGCACCACACACACACACACGGGTGACCACTCCGCACTACTTCCCAGACATTCTTTCTATTTATCTTTTGTGTGGGCAAGCACGGCAGGAGAGGTGCTTCACCACATTTTAGCTTTTCGGAATTCAGTAGCACTGTCCAGCCATAGTATATCTTCTTTATATGACCATAAGTAATGGTAGGGTGTACAATTTTGTTCCAACTGCTTTTGGGTGCAAAAAGGCTTCCAATTTATTGCCTTGAATGAATTTGATGATATCTTGTCGGTTCCTGACAGCAGTGCAAGAGTTGCATCATGGCAGCATCCAATAGATTCAGGTACACCTGCATATCACGAAGTTGGCCATCTACTCCGTAGCACCCGCAAGTTGGCATTTTGTTAAATGGATTACGCTTCACAGTGATGGAGCTACAAGAGAAAAACCCAGGGCAGGTCACGTTAGGCATTCACTCATACGTAGAGGTTATTGTTTTGACAAAAATGTTGTTTGAAGGCTGAGCTGACTGGCGCTCTTTATCCTGCGCCTTAGGCTAGGTAGCGATCAATGGCAGACCGTATTATTTACTTGTATTTCATCCTATAGCCATTTACCAGCCACTATATTATTCTTTTATCAACAATGCAATCCCATGTCAATCAATGCGTCATACCAGCGCAGGCACACATACCTTCATACAATCCAACATGTTCAAATGAGAACCATGAGCTGTAGGAACATAGGCTTCCATGTGGCTTGATGTGCTTGTCCAAACTTACTAGCCGTTTAGCAGAACGTTGCCTAGTGGCCACCAATCGAACGTTAGCATAAAACTACCACAATTCATGTTAGGGTTCGAAAAACTATGGCATTTAGAAAGCTCCTAAAACCTACCATTTCTGTGGTTCGCTATTTCAGAAAACACTAATTGATGTCCGGTTAAAATTTGATCATGTTTACGACAGTTGTGGCCCACATGTAAGTGACGACGTGGCACAAAAGTCTTACCTTGACCGTTATGAATGGTGTGGCCCACATGTCAGTCTCCATAAAATTTCTCGTGTACAAAAAATTCTTCAATCCCCTAGTTCTTTTACAAATTTACAAATACTTCCTCCTTACAAAATAACCCTTGCAAACATTTTTTAAAAGTAATCGGGTCCCTATAAACATTAAAAAATAATTCCCAACGCCAAGGCCAATCATCCCCGCGCGAGCCATGGGAGATGCTTGGAGTCGCTGCCGCGCGCCATTGCAGCCGCCAGGCATGGCCGCCGCCGTGCGCCATTGGAGCCGTCAGGGGTCGCCGCCGCCACGAGCCACTGGAGCCGCCAAGGGTCGCCGCTACATGGAAATCACGCATGGCCGAGCGCAGCACGAGTTCGGCCATCCCCACGCGCCATGGGGAGTCGTCGCCGCACGCCATTGGAGTCCGGGGTCCACGCGAGGCCGAGCACAACACGAGGCTAGCCATGCCTGTGTGCCATGGGGAGCTGCCCAGAGCGACAGGCGTAGAGAAGCACGGAGGAGAGAGAGGAGGTAGAGGTGCAGAGATGGCAACGACGGGTCTTGTCGCCGACGGCGATTCCGGCAGGCGGCTGAGTGCATCTTGCTGGAACGAACGAGGCATATGGATTTCTCTCTATCTCCCATTTTGTAAAAAAAAAAGAAGAAATGGGCCCACCTGTCAGACGTCAAGCCCAACAGCCAAAGCTAACGGAATTGACTTTTATGCCACATCATCACTTACATGTAGGCCACAACTATCATAAATATGGTTAAATTTTAACCAGAGAACAATTAGTGTTTTTTGAAACAGTGAACCATATAAATGGTTTTTGGAACTTCTCAAAATCTCGTAGTCTTTTGAAACCCTAACCTAAATTGTGGTACTTTTATGCTATTTACTCTCCCAACCTGCATATATACGCAAAAACTCCATCGTTGCCAAGCCTCCTCATCATCTTCTGCCCGTTCTAGAAACAGGCAAATTTAGACTGGGGAGAACATGACCGCACCGGCACATCTGAAAACAAAACAAAATAGAAAACACAATGGCAGTCACATTAGTCGCATGCAATCTCAAAGTCTCAAATTTTACAACCAATCGGCAAACAACAAACATGCGACGGTCTAGACAAGCCCACATGCATCAATATACACGGATTTGGAAAATAAAATGTGCCACGGTCTTTCACGACACATCACAATGCTTATCGAGTTTGCGAGTAAAGGAATAGGAACAAACATAAACGAACAATTGCTGATCCGGCAAGCCACACATGATGGGATGTCGTCTCGCGAAGCTACCCTCCCGGTTGATGTAGGTGTTCTTTCTGTGTCCTACCAAACCATATTGTGAGCAACGGGGCGACTTCCTTGGTGCTTTTTGGGCATCACCCCTTCATGGACAGGTGGTGCTCTTGTGACCTTGACCCTTGCATATAGAACCAAAACCTAATTCTCCTAGTAGGGTTTTCCACACGTCACTTTACCTCGGCTGGTCGTAGGCCGACCGGCTGGTTGTTTCATCGACGGCTCCCCCAGGACAACTGATCCTTGCGAAACACTATGTCCAGAGTTTGCAGGACCAAAATGTTGCTTATGACCGATCTCGGGCCCAACAGAATGGGAGCTCCTATATGCCGCTTGCTGCGGCAGATAGCGCTCCTTCACACTGGGCGCCCCCTCAACTGAGCCGACCCATTAGCAGTTCGGACAGCGAAAAACAATCCAAAAAATAAGAGAGCGCACGAGGGAACCTGGTGCTTCCGAGCGAACGATGGCTAGCCACTTGAACCGATAAGTGTTGTTGGTTAATAGGCAGGGTGGAGCTTTAAGAATTATCAGCAGCATGAAGCTCAGACATTTTTTAAACTTCAAAACGCAATTTTGTTTTGAAAAGAATGATTTTGTTTTAAACACGAACATTTTCAAAATGTGAATACCTTTTTAAAACACAAACTGTTTTTGAAAATACGAACATTTTTTTAAGTCTCAAATATTTTTTGAAAGCATGGAAATTTGAATCATTGAAACTTTTTCAAAAAGCTAGATTTTTTTTCAAAACACCAAGAAATTCGGAACCACAAATATTTTTTGGATCTATGAAAAATTTGAATACGGGGAATTTTTGAAATTTTGAATGAAATTTGAAAGTGCGAACATTTTTTCAACTCCCGAGCAAAATTTCGAAATTCGAACAATGTATGAAAAGGCAATTTTTTTTGAATATGTGAGTTTTTCTTGAAAACGGGAACAATTTTTATACAACCGAGCAAAACTCAAAAGCACGCACAATTTCCGAAAATGCAACCATTTTCTCAACATATGAACATTTTTTTAACATGCCAACATTTTTATACCTACCCAGCAAAATTTGAAAACGCGAACAAATTTATGAAAAAATGATTATTTTTTTAATATGTGAAGATATTTTGAAAAAAGGAAATTTTATTTTTATGAACAATTGTTTTTAAAAGGTGGAATTTTTTCGAAAATCAAGTTTTTTGTAAAGCATTCTGAACAAATTTTGGTAAAAAATAAACTTGAAAAACAGGAAAATCAAAAAGGGAAAGAAACGGATACAGAAAAAGAAAAAGAAAAAAAGGTAACTGAAAAAAAGAAAAGGAAAATCCGGTTCAGGAACCTTCTTTAAGGAAAATAAAAAGAAAAGGAAAAATCCGGTTAAGAAGGTTCCCAAAACAAGAAAAAAAAACTGGCGGGGAGCCGGAACGTGAAAGGAAACAGAAAAAAAGCAAAAGCAAAATCCGGTTCAGGAACCTTGTTGAAGGAAAAGAAAAATAAATCCAGTTAAGAAGGTTCCCAAAACCAGAAAAAAAAACTGATGGGGAACTGGAACATGAAAGGAAACAGAAAAAAGAAAAAGAAAAAGGAAACAAATAAACAATCCGGTTCAGGAACCTTATAAAAGGTTCCCAAAAACCTGCAAAATACTGGCCGGGAATCCTCAAGAAGGTTCTCGAAACCGGAACGTGAAAGGAAGCAGAAAAAACAAAAAGGGAAAGAAAAATAAAAATAAAAATCCGGTTTAGGAACCTTATAAAAGGTTCCCAAAACCTGCAAAAAAAACTGGTCGGGAACCCTCTAGAAGGTTCTCAAAACCGGAACGTGAAACTTGTACTATAGTACAGATGTCCCAAATCGCTTGCTCGAGTCGCTTATATTTGCATTTCATCGACGGTTTGACGCAAAATGCGTTAAAAGGGGGTTTTCAACATAATCCGCAACTAGCTCTCTGTCAGCCAATCCCGTACCATTCGCACGGTGGACACTGGTTCAAACAGTACTTTAACATCTCTCAACTTCTCCATGGCTAAAGTGTAGGCTTCAAGATCGATGTCTCCTAGCTTCACAATCTTAACCCCGGACTTGCCAACTCTTTCCGATTCCTTCTCCCAGGGAAACCTGAGGCACAATGCGTCTTCACCGAGAGTCCGAGAGACAGCCTTCGGCAGCCACCGCCTAGCCTTCCCGTCGCTGGCCACTCCGGCCACAACGGCCACCGCATCATCTCCCGTCATTCTCCACTCCGGTTGCGACGGCCACCACAATCCCTATCTAAATTCTCTCCAGTTTAGCCATGCCGCTGTCTGACCTTTGCTTTGAGCGAGGGCATGCCTTCGAGGACCGCATCCGCTCCTCCATGAATCTGCCGATCAACTTCACAGCAGAGCATGGTCAGAGGGAATTCTTTCTGGTGACAGAATTTACCAGATCAAAGATTCATCTCACAGGGGAATCGGTAGGTACCATTCTTCTTTCGTGCTTTGGTGGTCGAGCTTCTCTATACAAGGTCCGCAAGCTGCGTGAGCATCTTTTCAAGTTCTCTGTCTCTTCGATCAATGTGGGCTTTGCGATCTATAATGGAGGGAATGTTTCTTTGCCTGAATTCAATCTTGGTTTTCTCCTTTGGGGTTCCAATGGTCCTAAATTTCATTCCCTTACTGATCCTGATCAAGACAATGGGTGGACCTTAGTCTCGAGATCAAGAAATGTGAATTCTTTTGCTGATGCAATTCGTGCACCAAGATTCTTCAACCAAGCTTCAATTCAACCTCAGAACCGTAGATCTCGCCCCGCTCAATCAATGGTGGCAGTTACTACGGTCTTTGATCGGCTTCAATTTCCGGAAACGGGCAATAATGAGGCGGCAAATCAGCGAATTCAAACTGGCCCAGCAGTTGGCTCTAGTTTTTTGGCGGCCCATTCTTCTGGCGAGGCCTGGCCCAACTTATTATGTGTCCGTTGTTTGCTAAAGGGCCATGAGAGATCGGGTTGCAAGAATAAAATCTGGTGTCATAATTGCAAAAGGTGGGGCCATGTTGCCAGTGACTGCCGCTCGGGCTTCCGCTCCCTCGCTTTGTCAAATCAATTGACTACCTCAGTATCTGCTACTGCCGCTGCAGCCCTCGTTAATGGTGCGATTCCAGTGCCTCAATCGAGGAATGCTATCGATCGCCCCGACAATCAAGATCCCAATATTATTCCCCCACCTACGAATTCCTCTGCTTCTGAGCCTCATCTTGCTCGCTCCTCCCCTCTTCCACCTCCACCGCCGCTAACCATCAGCAGGTTACTGCAATCTTCAGAGCAGGAGGGAGAGCTAGTTCTGCGCGCCATGGCCAACTTCCCGTTTGATCCGACTCCGTTTCTTCCTTCGCATCATCAAGCAATCCAAGTGGAGGGGCGACCTGCTAGAGTGAGGGTAATTTCTGACCCTGCTCTGCCTCGGCATGAAGATTGGGCTATAGCTACCATTGTTCTTATGCCCAACCAGCAAGTTCATTTTCCTAATGTGAGGCAGATCCTTGGTGAGTTTCTTACTCAAGTCAAGCACCTAGGGTTTCATGAGATCTGCCAGTGCCCCTTTGGTCAAGCTTATGTTAGATTAAGATCGCCTTTTGATCGTGATGCTCTGGTTCTGCAAAGCCCTCATGTGCATGGTGATGTTCATATTATATTACAGAGGCATAATCAGGGCCTTAACTGGAGAAACCTTGAGCTGAATAGAGATATTTGGGCTTTGTTGGTTGGCTTCCCATTTGATAAGAGGGAAATGCATGAACTAGCAAACTCTATTAGAAGTTTTGGTAAGCTGCTGCTATGGGACAGGGCTAGGAGCACTCAAGCAGCCCTGATGGTTAAGATTAGAGTTGAAAACATGAGTGATGTTCCTATAAGTATTGCTGTGGGTGAATCTGATGATCCCAATGCAGAATCTTGGACCGTACCTGTTGCCATTATCCAGCAAGAGCCATTGGGTGGAGGCTCACCTGATGAAGATCTAGTACCTGTTGATGGCAATCCTCATCCTCAGCCTGTTAACAATTTTTCCATCCCAATCAGCTTAACCATTTTGTTGGGCCTATTCAGCAACACCAGGCTCAAGATGTTATGGGAGGTGATCCTCAAAATTTCCATCACCAAGCTATGCAGAATGATGCAGAGGATGTAGATCAAGAGGAGGATGATGAGGAGCTTCCTGGCTGGGGGCATTGGGCAATGCCAGCAGAAAATGATGATCTCATTGACCAGGAGCTGGAAGAGGGGGAATTCATGGATCTTGCTGATCTGTTTCAGCCTTTGGATGAGCAGCACCAAAATAATCTTCCTGATATGGATATGAACAGTGATTTAACACTCTCTGTGGGATCCAATGGGGTGGACATTGACATGCTTGAAGCCCATGCACAGCCAAATTTGGAGGGAAATGAGATTTTGAACTTAATGGGCCAGGCCCAAGTTGGTATTCCAGACCTCAATTTGGCCCTTGGGCCCATGCCAGCTTTGCCACAGGAAGCCTTTCAGCCACATGCTCAGCCTGCTTTTGCTCAACCTGCCGTGGCTACTCCCCTGGACTTTATAAACCTGCTGCCTTCTGTGGGAACAAATGTCAGACTTGATCTTGATCTTAACCAAGTGTTACCTCAGTCATCTCTTGTTGGTCTTAACATCCAAGCCCAAGTTATTTCTCCCAGGGTTGAAAATGAGCTAACAGTTGACATGAATTTGGTGGAAGAGGATGGATCTCTTTTCTACCTGAATCTTGCTGAGGGTGAAGATCCTATGATTCAGCTAGCTTCTCCTTCTGAAATCCTGGCTACTATGATCAGAGAAGATGACCAGAGCTCCTATGTTGATGAGGAAATTGAAATCCTGGACTATTCTTCAGATGTTTCTTCCAAACCAGATTCGACCTTAGAAAGTATTAATGTCACCTGCACCTCATCCTCAACTTGTTCAGCACCCCCAAGTTTTAATATCAAAGGAAAGTATTTAGCTAATTATGTCCCTGCTGGCTCTACTGCAAATTCTGACATACATGAAATGGCTTTTTACTCTGCTTGGGAGCAACATTTTTCTGTCACCACAGAAGGCACCACAGCAGTCAAGGTACCCTTAGATTGGATGGATTTCATTTGCTCTACTTTATTGACCCCTGATAAATTTGATTGGGCAAAAGGGTTCTTGCAATCCCCTATGTGGCATATCATCTGTGAAGAGTTTCAACAATCTCATCATCTTGTATTCTTCATTACTTCTACTTGTCCTGTAACTATGGCTCCTTCATGCTCTCAGTTGCAGAATCTTGGCTTGGAGGAAGTCCAACCTCCACCTGTGGCTGAAGATGCTAGCTTCTGCAGTCCTGCTGCTGCCAAAGGAAAAAGAAAAGACAGAGTGCCACTAGTTGAATCTGAGGTAAGAAGAAGTGAAAGATTGCAGCATTTAAATAAGGGCTATAGGAAGAAATCTTGTCATGATAATAACTGTATGGCCTGCTCTGCTAAACCTCCTGTCTGCAACTCCAAAGTAATTAAGAATCTTAATTCCTCTTACTGCAAGGTGGACCCAAAAGTCTTCACTGAAGAGAACCTCCTGCAAAAGAAGGTCAAGAGAGGAGGAAAGCCACCAGCAGGAAAGGAATGAAGATGTTGAGATCAAGGAGGGTTGACCTAGTAGTAGGTCCAATTTTGGCAATGATTAGCAATCTATACAAAAGTTATTTGCTTCTGGTCACTTTTGTAATGAAACTCCTTTATGCACTATTGGCCTGTCAAAGATGCTACTTGTTATGGGACTATATAGTGTTGATTGTCTGCTTTACATTAAGTTTTTGAGCAGTGATCTTTACCCTAGATCTGTGTTTGCTTAATCTGAAATGAATAAATCCTGGAGTATATTGAATTGGAATGTGAGAGGCATAAATTCAAGTGATAAGTGGCTAGCCATTTCAAATAAGATTGATGAGGCCCAATGTTCAGTCATTTGTCTGCAAGAGACCAAAAAACAAGTCTTTGACAGTTCCTATCTAAGAAAATTTTGCCCCAAAAGAACAAACAAATTTGATTACCTGCCTTCTGTGGGAGCTTTTGGGGGATTGCTTGTGGCATGGAATGATAATATGTTTCATGGAGAGTGTCTGTTCAAAAATGATTTCTCCATCTCCATTAGATTTATTTCAGTCCACACAGGAGATTCTTGGATCCTAACAAATATTTATGGACCTTGTGATAATGAAGGTAGACACAACTTTCTGGATTGGTTCAGAAACATCCAGATGCCTGTTGAATCTGATTGGATCATCACAGGAGATTTCAATTATATCAGATATCCCTCTAACAGGAATGTTGGCACTGGTGACATTAATAATATGATGGATTTCAATGCTGCAATCAGTCAACTGGCCCTACTTGAGATTCCTTTGAAAGGTAGAAGTTTTATGTAACGCCCGGGTAATTAAGCTACAGCAACCCTCTGCTAATCATGTCGCGTCATCATAATTAAAATTTTGCTAAACCTCACTTGCTTCAAAGTAAGTTCAAATACAAATTCAAATAACAACTCAAATTATACTTTCATAAAAAGGTAAATTAAAAATGTTCATTGGGTTGCAAATATTCACTAACTAATTAACAAACATCAACCAACATTTTTGGGAATGTTTATAGTCCTCTAAGATAATTAAAACAGGGTCAAACAACATTTAATTTAACCATTTAAAATAAACAAATATTTAACCTTTCCAAAATGACTTGAAACTTGGTGTGCAGCTCCATTATATGACCCAATATTTATGTGCCAAGTTTCTTCTTCATCAAAATTCATGTGCTACTTAATCTAAATGCCAAACAGAGGAGAAATAAATAAACAAAAGAGGTAAAGGGAAAATGAGCAGCACTGGTTTGCATGTATGGCCTGCTGGCAATAGGCGGCCCAGCCCACCCCGACTCCTTCCCTTTCCTCTGTTCATCAGAGGCGGGGTGGACGCCTGCACGCCGTCCATGGCGCCGCTGGACACACGTCGGCCATCCTGCGGTCCCCTGGGTGGTTAAGGACATCACCCGCGAGACCCTCCCGCAACCCTAGACACTTTCCTCCTTTCCATCGCCTCCCACGCTCGAACCCAAGCTCGTCCGCACGCGTCCATGGCCGCGTCGCAATCGTAGATGTGGCCACCGGCCACCGCACGTTGTTCCGAGGTGTCCAGGAGCCCCGGCGGGTTCTTCTCCGTCGACCACATCACCGGATCGAAGCCGGGGAGCACCCGCGACGCCGCCCGCATCCGTTCCCTTCGCCGGCGTCCTCCTCGGCCACTGCGTCGATCTACTCGCTCCGACCGTCCCCGGCACCCTCGAGCCTTCCCCGAGCATCAATGTGAGCTCCGCGTCGATCCCTTTTCCTCTAGGCGTCGCTCCCATCCTCTGGCCGCAGTTCCACGAGCTCCGTGCTCCGGCCGCCGCTACGGCCGAATAGCTCCACGCTTCTGAGCTTCTCTGCTCATTTGCATTGCGCCGATGAGCTCCTGGTGACCCGTAGGTGTTGCCTGCACATTTCGTTGGCTCGAACCGGTCGCGAGGCGAGGAATTCCTCGAGCTCTGCTTCGACCGCCACGGCGCTCGACATTGCGGTTGCGCCCAGCACCGGCCGCGGCCGCCCACACCCGTAGCCACGGCCCCCGATCGCGCCCGCTCCGCCCATCTCCACTGCCTGCAGCTCGCTCGTCGGCGGCGACCCGCGCCCACTCCGCATGCCTCGGCCGTTCCTCTGCACGCGCTGCACCGCCCCCGGTCACACCCTACGCCTGCCTCGCCATGCTCCGGCCCCACGCCTGCCTCGCCATGCTCCGGCCCCACGCCTAGCCCACGCGCCTCGCCTTCGCCTGCTGCCGTCGTACTCCCCCTCCCCCACTACTGCCTGAAGCTGCAGCTCGCCTCCACTGCCGCCTGTAGGCCTCCGCGCCGGTGGCCGCCTTCGCTACCGCCCGCAGGCCCGCGCGCCCCCGCGCTGGCACCCGCCGCCGCCGCTCTGCCTGGCTGCCGCCGCCTACCACCTCCGGCCTCCCCCCGCCAGCGCCGGCGCCGCCGGCTGCCGCCCGAGCCCGGCCCCGCCTGCTTCTGGCCATGGCCGCCGGTCCTCCTCTGCGAGGCCGTGCGTGCTGCCCAGCCACCGGAGGCCGGCCGTGAACCCCCCTTGACAAGTGGGGTCGGCTCTTAAAAAAAGTAAATAAAAGAAAATATTAGTGAAATACTCCTTCTGTTCCGAAATAGTTGTCGTTGGAGGTTTCTAGTTCAACTTTTGCGTAGTACAGAAATATCCTCACTTTCCAATTTTGCCCTCGCCGGCCTTCGCACTCGCTCGCTCACTCACTCGCCCAGCCGCACTCAGTCGCTCGTGCTCTCTCGCGCTTCTTGCCGCTCGCAGGCCTTCCCCTTCTCGCCTGCCTCCCCTCTCCCCGTCGCTCGCCGGCCTCACCCTCCCCTCTCCCCATCGCCGGCCTCACCCTCCCCTCTCCCCATCGCCGGCCTCACTCTCCCTCTCCCTCTCCCTCTCCCTTTCCACCACCCTGCCTCCACTCACACCACGGAGGTAAAAAAATCAATCTTTTGAGCCGGCGACGAGCTTCTACTCTGGAATATGCAATGGAGGCATGGATGTGGAGCACCAGCGCTGGATCTGGGCGGCGGAGGCATGGATGTGGAGCGGCACCCGAGCGGCGGATCTGGAGCAATGCCGGAGCAGTGGAGCGGCGGATCTGGAGCAGAGTCTTCGTCCTCACGGTGCCCACGTCGTCGTCTTCGCCGGAGTAGCTGCTTCCTCCCCTGCCCAACGTAAGTAATCCCGTGCCCAACGCCGGAGTCTTTCCTCCCTGCCCAACGCCGCTTCTCTGTTGCTGGTTGGTTGGAAACCAACAGTTAAAAGGGAGAGTGAGAGGGAGGGGCAGATTAATTGAAATTAAGTTTCAGTATACCTGCGCTGGTAGTTGTAGTTTCAGTTAAACTTGGTAATACAGCTCCCAAGCAGGGCCGCGTTAGCGGGGCTGTTCGATTTGTAGTGTGTAGACTGTAGAGAGTCTTACTGAAGGTTTGTTCAAGTACTAAAAGAACACGAGGCCTTGCATTGCGATCGATGGCTAGAGTTCTTCTATGCATGGCTGATTATGCAACTGCAAGAAATTTGTTTTGATAAGTTTGTTATTTGCCTTGCAAAAATCATGCCAGGGCTGCCCTGCAAGTTTTGCCGAAATTACTTATTTTCTTTCTGGCTAAATTAAGGAGAACATATGGGTGACAGAACTGTAAATTACTCATAAATGGGCAAAGAGGAGGAAGAGTAATCTCTTTCTCTAGTCTTTTCCATGCCCTCTCGTTCAACGTGCTCCAACAGAGACTTGATGTCCTCTAGCTTTGCACAATTAATGAGATGCCCAACTACTTTGAGGACCCACTTTATTTTCTTCTGTGGCTTACAGCAACTCCGACAATGATATATCATCAATAGGAAAATCTTGAACGGGTTATTGACTTGATTTTTTTGGTTTTGTTCATAATAACTCCACACAGTGAATCATACTCCTGCTCATCATTTTTTGGAGTAGTTCAGACAACAAATTAAGGAAGAAAAGTTCCTTTTTATAATTGTCAGAGGTTGTGTACCAGCCAATAGTGATACAGTACAAAAGTTTCATCTACTCCAAAAATGCAATTCTGCTGCTCATCATGATCGAATGGTGCATTACTCTTATCTTGGATATTTTTTGCTTATATCCTGCTTTATTTGTTGGTGGCACAGGATGGTCGACGGGTGCATGTCATAGAGAGAGACCTGACAGAGCCTGATAGAATTGTGGGTGAATTGTTACAACCTGGAGGCTACCTGAAATTGATGGAATTGGGTCTGCAGGGTAAGCTTTGCTCTCTCCTGCTCAAAATGGGTTTCCTAACAGAACCATAGGCAAATTCTGTAATTTTGCACATGAAGCTTCTGTAATTTTGCCCATGAAGCTTCAGATTTTAGCACATGAAGCTTCTGCTACTGTTAATCTTGTCATGAATCTTCTGTTGACTTGGTACATTAGCTTAAAATGATTCTTTTCCTTTAAGTAAAACTAAATAAAACTTTTTCTGTTAATTTAACAGTTGCAGTAGTATAGCACCTGCAGTAGTGTAGGATAGTAGGAGTTTAGTGTAGGACAGCAGTAGTGTAGGACAGCAGTAGTTTAGTGTAAGTTTCAGTTCATTAACTGGATTTTTTCAGTTACTTAACTGAAACTTTTTCAGTTACAGTAGGACTTCTCTTCTCTCTTCTTCTCTCTTCTCTTTCTCTTCTTGCATCTGTAGTTTAGTGTCCTTCTCGTGTGCCCTCCATACTCCTCTCCTCTCCCACTCCTTCCCTCTCCTGCTACTTTTCTTGTTCTCTTCTTCTCTAAATTATCTTCTCATCTCTAAATCCACTCATCTTCTCTCCTACTACCCTCTTCTCTTCTCTTTCATTTAAATGGAGTGCTTGTTGGAAATATGCCCTAGAGGCAATAATAAATTGGTTATTATTATATTTCCTTGTTCAGGATAATCGTTTATTATCCATGCTAGAATTGTATTGATAGGAAACTCAGATATATGTGTGGATACATAGACAACACCATGTCCCTAGTAAGCCTCTAGTTGACTAGCTCGTTGATCAATAGATGGTTACGGTTTCCTGACCATGGACATTGGATGTCGTTGATAACGGGATCACATCATTAGGAGAATGATGTGATGGACAAGACCCAATCCTAAGCCTAGCACAAGATCGTGTAGTTCATTTGCTAAGAGCTTTTCTAATGTCAAGTATCATTTCCTTAGACCATGAGATTGTGCAACTCCCGGATACTGTAGGAATGCTTTGGGTGTACCAAACGTCACAACGTAACTGGATGGCTATAAAGGTGCACTACAGGTATCTCCGAAAGTGTCTGTTGGGTTGGCACGAATCGAGACTGGGATTTGTCACTCCGTGTAAACGGAGAGGTATCTCTGGGCCCACTCGGGAGGACATCATCATAATGTGCACAATGTGACCAAGGAGTTGATCACGGGATGATGTGTTACGGAATGAGTAAAGAGACTTGCCGGTAACGAGATTGAACAAGGTACCGGGATACCGACGATCGAATCTCGGGCAAGTAACATACCGATAGACAAAGGGAATTGAATACGGGATTGATTGAATCCCCGACATCGTGGTTCATCCGATGAGATCATCATGGAACATGTGGGAGTCAACATGGGTATCCAGATCCCGCTGTTGGTTATTGACCGGAGAACGTCTCGGTCATGTCTGCATGGTTCCCGAACCCGTAGGGTCTACACACTTAAGGTTCGATGACGCTAGGGTTATAGGGAATAGATATACGTGGTTACCGAATGTTGTTCGGAGTCCCAGATGAGATCTCGGACGTCACGAGGAGTTCCGGAATGGTCCGGAGGTAAAGATTTATATATGGGAAGTCCCGTTTTGGCCACCGGAAGAGTTTCGGGCGTCACCGATAATGTACCGGGACCACCGGAGGGTTCCGGGGGTCCACCGGGAGGGGCCACCAGCCCCGGAGGGCCCTATGGACTGTATGTGAAGAGGGACCAGCCCCTTAGTGGGCTGGGCGCCTTCCCTCCCAGGGCCCATGCGCCTGGGGGTTTGGGGGAACCCTAAGGGGAGGCGCCCCCCTTGCCTTGGGGGGCAAGG
The DNA here is from genome assembly GCF_018294505.1 of Triticum aestivum. Classification (NCBI taxonomy): domain Eukaryota; kingdom Viridiplantae; phylum Streptophyta; class Magnoliopsida; order Poales; family Poaceae; genus Triticum; species Triticum aestivum. The sequence goes on from NC_057811.1 coordinate 101,453,403, forward strand.
CAACCCCCCTGGCCGCCGCCCCCTCCTCAGATTGGATCTGAGGGGGCCGGCCCCCCCTCTCCCTTGCCCCTATATATATGTGGGGGGTGGGAGGGCAGCAGCAACCCAAGTTTTGGCGCAGCCCTCCCCCTCTTCCATGTCCTCCTCCTCTCCTGCGGTGCTTGGCGAAGCCCTGCAGGATTGCCACGCTCCTCCATCACCACCATGCCGTTGTGCTGCTGCTGGATGGAGTCTTCCCCAACCTCTCCCTCTCTCCTTGCTGGATCAAGGCGTGGGAGACGTCACCGGGCTGCACGTGTGTTGAACGCGGAGGCGCCGTGGTTCGGCGCTTAGATCGGAATCAACCGCGATCTGAATCGCTACGAGTACGACTCCTTCATCCGCGTTCTTGCAACGCTTCCGCATCGCGATCTAAAATGGTATGTCGATGCACTCCCCTTCCCTCGTTGCTAGATTACTCCATAGATTGATCTTGGTGATGCATAGAAAATTTTGAATTTCTGCTACGTTCCCCAACAGTGGCATCATGAGCTAGGTCTATGCGTAGTTTCTATGCACGAGTAGAACACAAAGTAGTTGTGGGCGTTGATTTTGTCAATTTACTTGCCGTTACTAGTCTTATCTTGATTCGGCGGCATCGTGGGATGAAGCGGCCCGGACCGACTTTACACGTACACTTACGTGAGACAGGTTCCACCGACTGACATGCACTAGTTGCATAAGGTGGCTAGCGGGTGTCTGTCTCTCCCACTTTAGTCGGATCGGATTCGATGAAAAGGGTCCTTATGAAGGGTAAATAGAAATTGGCATATCACGTTGTGGCTTTTGCGTAGGTAAGAAACATTCTTGCTAGAATCCCATAGCAGCCACGTAAAACATGCAACAACAATTAGAGGACGTCTAACTTGTTTTTGCAGGGTATGCTGTGTGATGTGATATGGCCAAAAGGATGTGATGAATGATATATGTGATGTATGAGATTGATCATGTTCTTGTAATAGGAATCACGACTTGCATGTCGATGAGTATGACAACCTGCAGGAGCCATAGGAGTTGTCTTAATTTATTGTATGACCTGTGTGTCAATGAAAACGCCATGTAATTACTTTACTTTATTGCTAACCGTTAGCCATAGTAGTAGAAGTAATAGTTGGCGAGACAACTTCATGAAGACACAATGATGGAGATCATGATGATGGAGATCATGGTGTCATGCCAGTGACAAAGGTGATCATGCCGTGCCTCGAAGATGGAGATCAAAAGGCGCAAGATGATATTGGCCATATCATGTCACTTTATGATTTGCATGTGATGTTTGTCATGTTTACATCTTATTTGCTTAGAACGACGGTAGCATAAATAAGATGATCCCTCACTAAAATTTCAAGAGACGTGTTCCCCCTAACTGTGCACCGTTGCGAAGGTTCGTTGTTTTGAAGCACCACGTGATGATCGGGTGTGATAGATTCTAACGTTCGAATACAACGGGTGTTGACGAGCCTAGCATGTATAGACATGGCCTCGGAACACATGCGAAACACTTAGGTTGACTTGACGAGCCTAGCATGTAAAGACATGGCCTCGGAACACGAGAGATCGAAAGGTCGAACATGAGTCCTATAGTAGATACGATCAACATGGAGATGTTCACCGATGATGACTAGTCCGTCTCACGTGATGATCGGACACGGCCTAGTTTGACTTGGATCATGTATCACTTAGATGACTAGAGGGATGTCTATCTGAGTGGGAGTTCATTAAATAATCAGATGAACTTCATTATCATGAACATAGTCAAAAGGTCTTTGCAAATTATGTCATATCTTACGCTTTAGTTCTACTGTTTAAGATATGTTCCTAGAGAAAATTTAGTTGAAAGTTGGTAGTAGCAATTATGCGGACTGGGTCCGTAAACTGAGGATTGTCCTCATTGCTGCACAGAAGACTTATGTCCTTAATGCACCGCTCGGTGTGCTGAACCTCAGCGTCATCTGTAGATGTTGCGAAACATCTGACATACACGTTTTGATGACTACGTGATAGTTCAGTGCGTAATGCTAACGGTTTAGAATTGTGGCACCAAAGACGTTTTGAAACGTCGCAGAACATATGAGATGTTCCGAAGACTGAAATTGGGATTTCAGACTAGTGCCCACGTCAAGAGGTATGAGACCTCTGACAAGTTTCTTAAGCCTGCAGACTAAGGGAGAAAAGCTCAATCGTTGAGCATGTGCTCAGATTGTCTGAGTGCCACAATCGCTTGAATCGAGTGGGAGTTAATCTTCCAGATGAGATAGTGATGGTTCTCCATAGTCACGACCACTAAGCTATTAGAGCTTCGTGATGAACTATAACATATCAGGGATAGATATGATGATCCTTGAGCTATTCGCGATGTTTGACACCGCGAAAGTAGAAATCAAATAGGAGCATCAATTGTTGATGGTTAGTAAAACCACTAGTTTCAAGAAGGGCAAGGGCAAAAGGGATACTTTATGAAACAGCAAATCATTTGCTGCTCTAATAAAGAATCCCAAGGTTGAACCCAAACCCAAGACTAAGTGCTTCTGTTATGAGGGGAACGGTCACTGAAGCAGTACTACCCTAGATACTTGGTAGATGAGAAGGCAGGCAAGGTCGACAGAAGTATATTGGATATACATTATATGAATGTGTACTTTACTAGTACTCCTAGCAGCACGAGGGTATTAGATACCGGTTCGGTTGCTAAGTGTTAGTAACTCGAAATAAAAGCTGCGGAATAAATGGAGACTAGCTAAAGGTGAGATGAAGATGTGTGTTGGAAATGTTTCCAAGGTTGATGTGATCAAGCATCGCATGCTCCCTCTACCATCGAGATTGGTGTTTGCGTTGAGCATAAACATGATTGGATTATGTTTGTCGCAATTCTTTAAGGAGAATAATGGTTACTCTGTTTATTTGAATAACACCTTCAATGGTCTTGCACCTAAAATGAATCTCAATTGCAGTGATACACATGTTCGTGCCAAGAGATATAAAATAGTAATGATAGTACCACATACTTGTGGCACTGCCATTTGAGTCATATTGGTATAGAACGCATGAAGAAGCTCCATGTAGATGGATCTTTGGACTCACTCGTTTTTGAAAAGATTGAGACATGCGAACCATGTCTATTGGTATATATATGCATGAGGAAACTTCATGCAGATGGATCGTTTGGACTCACTTGATTTTGAATCACTTGAGACATGCAAATCATACCACATGGGCGAGATGACTGAAAGGCCTCGTTTTCAGTAAGATGGAACAAGAGAGCAACTTGTTGGAAGTAATACATTTGATGTGTGCAGTCCAATGAGTGCTGAGGCACGCAGTGGATATCGATGTGTTCTTACTTCGCAGATGATTTGAGTAGATGCTGAGAATGTTTACTTGATGAAACACAAGTCTGAATTATTGAAAGGTTCAAGTAATTTCAGAGTGAAGTTGAAGATCGTCGTGACAAGAGGATAAAATGTCTGTGATATGATCATAGAGATGAGTATCTGAGTTACGAGTTTAGCGCACAATTAAGACATTGTGGAAAGTGTTTCGCAATTAATACCGCGTGGAACACCACAGTGCGATGGTGTGTTCGAACATCATAACTGCACCCTATTGGATATGGTGCATACCATGATGTCTCTTATCGAATTACCACTATCGTTTATGGGTTAGGCATTAGAGACAACCGCATTCACTTTAAATAGGGCACCACGCAATTCCGTTGAGACGACACCGTTTAGATTAACCTAAGTTGTCGTTTCTTAAAAGTTTGGGGCTGCGATGCTTATGTGAAAAAGTTTCAGGACGATAAGCTCGAACCCAAAGAGGATAAATGCATCTTCATAGAATACCCAAAACAGTTGGGTATACCTCCTATTTCAGATCTGGAAGCAAAAGTAATTGCTTCTAGGAACTGGTCCTTTCTCGAGGAAAAGTTTCTCTCGAAAGAATTGAGTGGGAGGATGGTGGAGACTTGATGAGGTTATTGAACCATAACTTCAACTAGTGTGTAGCAGGGCACAGGAAGTTGTTCCTGTGGCACCTACACCAATTGAAGTGGAAGCTTATGATAGTGATCATGAAACTTCGGATCAAGTCACTACCAAACCTCGTAGGACGACGAGGATGCGTACTACTTCAGAGTGGTAAGTGATCATGTCTGGGAAGTCATGTTGCTAGACAACAATGAACCTACGAGCTATGGAGAAGCAATGGTGGGCCCATATTCCGACAAATGGTTAGAAGCCATGAAATCCGAGATAGGATCCATGTATCGGAACAAAGACTGGACTTTGGTGAACTTGCCCGATGATCGGAAAGCCATTGAGATAAATGGATCTTTAAGAAGAAGACGGACGTGGACGGTAATGTTACCGTCTATGAAGCTCGACTTGTGGCAAAGAGTATTTTCACAAGTTCAAAGAGTTGACTACGATGAGGTTTTCTCATCCGTAGCGATGCTTAAGTCCGTCGGAATCATGTTAGCATTAGCTGCATTTATGAAATCTGCCAGATGGATGTCAAAACAAGTTTCCTTACCAGTTTTTGTAAGGAAAGGTTGTATGTGATACAATCAGAAAGGTTTTGTCGATCCTAAGGATGCTGAAAGGTATGCTAGCTCCAGCGATCCTTCCATGGATTAGAGCAAGCATCTCGGAGTCAGAATATACGCTTTTATGGAGTGATCAAAGTTTTTGGGTTTATACAAAGTTTGTTAGAAACTTGTATTTACAATAAAGTGAGTGGGAGCGCTACAAGATTTCTGATAAGTATATGTGAATGACATATTGTTGATCCGAAATGATATAAAATTTCTGGAAAGCATAAAGGGTTGTTTGAAAGGAGTTTTTCAAAGGAAGACCTGGATAAAGCTGCTTACATATTGGGCATCAAGATCTATAGAGATAGATCAAGACGCCTGATGATACTTTCAAAGAACGCACACCTTGACATGATTTTGGAAGAGTTCAAAATAGATCAGCAAAGAAGGAGTTCTTGGCTGTGTTACAAGGTGTGAGTATTGAGTAAGACTCAAGACCTGACCACAGCAGAAGAGAAAGAAAGGACGAAGGTCGTCCCCTATGCTTTAGACGTAGGCTCTACAGTATGCTATGCTGTGTACCGCACTTGAAGTGTGCCTTGCCATGAGTTGATCAAGGGATACAATAGTGATCCAGGAATGGATCACATGACAGCGGTCAAACTTATCCTTAGTATCTAGTGGACTAAGGAATTTTCTCGATTATGGAGGTGAAAAGGAGTTCGTCGTAAAGGGTTATGTCGATGCGAACTTTGACACTAATCCGGATGACTCTGAGTAGTAAACCGGATTCGTATAGTAGAGCAGTTATTTGAAATGGCTCCAAGTAGCGCGCGGTAGCATCCACAAGATGACATAGATATTCGTAAAGCACACACGGATCTGAAAGGTTCAGACCCGTTGACTAATAACCTCTCTCACAAGCATAACATGATCAAACCAGAACTCATTGAGTGTTAATCACATAGTGATGTGAACTAGATTGTTGACTCTAGTAAACTCTTTGGATGTTTGTCACATGGTGATGTGACCTGTGAGTGTTAATCACATGGTGATGTGAACTAGATTATTGACTCTAGTGCAAGTGGGAGACTGTTGGAAATATTCCCTAGAGGCAATAATAAATTGGTTATTATTATATTTCCTTGTTCATGATAATCGTTTATTATCCATGCTAGAATTGTATTGATAGGAAACTCAGATACATGTGTGGATAAATAGACAACACCATGTCCCTAGTAAGCCTCTAGTTGACTAGCTCGTTGATCAATAGATGGTTACGGTTTCCTGACCATGGACATTGGATGTCGTTGATAACGGGATCACATCATTAGGAGAATGATGTGATGGACAAGACCCAATCCTAAACCTAGCACAAGATCGTGTAGTTCGTTTGCTAAGAGCTTTTCTAATGTCAAGTATCATTTCCTTAGACCATGAGATTGTGCAACTCCCGGATACCGTAGGAATGCTTTGGGTGTACCAAACGTCACAACGTAACTAGGTGACTATAAAGGTGCACTACAGGTATCTCCGAAAGTGTCTGTTGGGTTGGCACGAATCGAGACTGGGATTTGTCACTCCGTGTAAACGGAGAGGTATCTCTGGGCCCACTCGGTAGGACATCATCATAATGTGCACAATGTGACCAAGGAGTTGATCACGGGATGATGTGTTACGGAACGAGTAAAGAGACTTGCCGGTAACGAGATTGAACAAGGTATCGGGATACCGATGATCGAATCTCGGGCAAGTAACATACCGATAGACAAAGGGAATTGAATACGGGATTGATTGAATCCCCGACATTGTGGTTCATCCGATGAGATCATCGTGGAACATGTGGGAGCCAACATGGGTATCCAGATCCCGCTGTTGGTTATTGACCGGAGAACGTCTCGGTCATGTCTGCATGGTTCCCGAACCCGTAGGGTCTACACACTTAAGGTTCGATGACGCTAGGGTTATAGGGAACAGATATACGTGGTTACCGAATGTTGTTCGGAGTCCCGTATGAGATCCCGGACGTCACGAGGAGTTCCGGAATGGTCCGGAGGTAAAGATTTATATATGGGAAGTCCCGTTTTGGCCACCGGAAGAGTTTCGGGCGTCACCGATAATGTACCGGGACCACCGGAGGGTTCCGGGGGTCCACCGGGAGGGGCCACCAGCCCCGGAGGGCCCTATGGACTGTATGTGGAGAGGGACCAGCCCCTTAGTGGGCTGGGCGCCTTCCCTCCTAGGGCCCATGCGCCTGGGGGTTTGGGGGAACCCTAAGGGGAGGCGCCCCCCTTGCCTTGGGGGGCAAGGCAACCCCCCTGGCCGCCACCCCCTCCTCAGATTGGATCTGAGGGGGCCGGCCCCCCCTCTCCCTTGCCCCTATATATATGTGGGGGTGGGAGGGCAGCAGCAACCCAAGTTCTGGCGCAGCCCTCCCCCTCTTCCATGTCCTCCTCCTCTCCTGCGGTGCTTGGCGAAGCCCTGCAGGATTGCCACGCTCCTCCATCACCACCATGCCGTTGTGCTGCTGCTGGATGGAGTCTTCCCCAACCTCTCCCTCTCTCCTTGCTGGATCAAGGCGTGGGAGACGACACCGGGCTGCACGTGTGTTGAGCGCGGAGGCGCCGTGGTTCGGCGCTTAGATCGGAATCAACCGCGATCTGAATCGCTACGAGTACGACTCCTTCATCCGCGTTCTTGCAACGCTTCCGCATCGCGATCTACAATGGTATGTAGATGCACTCCCCTTCCCTCGTTGCTAGATTACTCCATAGATTGATCTTGGTGATGCGTAGAAAATTTTGAATTTCTGCTACGTTCCCCAACAGTACTCCACACAAGCAAATGAAACTTTTGAAACAAAAGTGATTTCTCTTCTCTTCTTGCTCTCTTCTCTTATCTTGTCTTCTGAAACTTAAAAGCAGCAGCAACAACAACAGGTCCTTTTACTCTAGAATTAAATGAAACCTTTCCTTAATTTAATTAATTAAACCGAAACCTTTCCTTTAATTAATTAAACTGAAACCTTTCCTTTAATTAATTAAACTGAAAACTAAAGGATTACACATACAAGTCTCACTAAATGGAGAAAAAATATATGGAGTAAAAATGATCACAAAATGGAGTTACACATACAAGTCTCACAAAATGGAGTATTACACATATGGAGTAATTTCACATGGGATGCACTCCGCACAAGACTAATCTCAAGGAACTACACATACTCCACATCTGAACAAGCCTCATCTCAAGCATCCGAACAAGCCTCATGTCAAGCATCTCCCATCTCAAGCATCTGAACAAGCCTCATGTCAAGCATCTGAACAAGCCTCATGTCAAGCATCCAAACAAGCCTCATGTCAAGCATCCGAACAAGCCTCATCTCAAGCATCAGAACAAGCCTCATGTCAAGCATCTCCCATCTCAAGCATCTGAACAAGCCTCATGTCAAGCATCTGAACAAGCCTCATGTCAAGCATCCGAACAAGCCTCATGTCAAGCATCCGAACAAGCCTCATCTCAAGCATCCGAACAAGCCTCATGTCAAGCATCTGAACAAGCCTCATCTCAAGCATCTGAACAAGCCTCATGTTAAGCATCTGAACAAGCCTCATCTCAAGCATCTGAACAAGCCTCATGTCAAGCATCTGAACAAGCCTCATGTCAAGCATCGGAACAAGCCTCGTCTCAAGCACCTAAACAAGCCTCATCTCAAGCAGCACAAGCCTCATCACTGAACCCTCCCCATTACCTCTAAGTTGTATAGGGCATTCGTGTAAACCTCTTTCGGGCATGTTAGTCTTGGAGGTAGCTGCCCAAGACCGTCAAGCCTTTCCTTGTTAACATGTGGTATTTTATACCCATTTCCCACCGCATGGTTCATGATCTTAGTCATGCACATTTGTAGAGTTAGGAAAATTCTGTTGAGCTTGTAAACATCATAGCCTTCAAATTCCTCCAAAACACCTGCAATAAGGTCTTGTAGTGTTTTAGGACTCAGACAATCTGTCAGCGATTGCAGCGAGTCGAAAAACCCAAGGTCAAGCACATTCAAATCAGGACTGTTGGCATGCTGTTGTACTAATCTAATGTCAAGTCCAGTTTTTGCGACAGCTGCTAGAAATTCCTGGTCATCTGGCAAGATATGGGGCTTAGCATTATCCTGTTGAATGTAGATGGTTTGTCCAGCATCACTTTCCGGCCAAACAGCTTGTATCGCTGGTAAGACCTTCTCTATCAGGAACTCCCTCATCACTTTTCTGTCGACCTTTATTGACTTTGTCTCTATTGTACCTCTGGGCCTGTTGTCGCTTCTCCTCTGAGCAGGAACTTCTTTCACGAATGGCCAGATACCGATTTTCCCAGAGAAGGTCACGTTTCCTTTGTTGTCCCACCTTGGCCTAGCAACGGCCGTTAAAAACATCACCTTGCCAATACAGTTGCCGTGTATAGGCCTCGTAGGCTCTTCCCCCCCATCCAGCAGATAATATGTTCTATTCTTCTTTGTCATGTTAAACCACTTCTCGTCAATATGGACAACATTATGCATAGTCTTGAACTTAGGCCTCGTAGTTGATGTTGTTGCCTCATCAAGCATCGACAAACAAAATTTCATCCTATCCATCTTATTCTTTTCCTTTAAAGCCGGCTTCACACAGTTTGTATGCCTCCTAATCAAATTTAGCATGAACTTTCTATGAAGTGTGGTAGGGCTACATCCCAGTTGCCAGGCTAGTGACCTAATAGTAGACCTCCTGTTTAATGGGATTGTTAGGATTTTTCTAGGTTAATGTCCTTAGGCTTTCTTCCAGAATTTCCTTTTCTCTGATCGGCAACATCTACCTCTTGACCTTGTTGAATTTGCAACATTGCTTTCCTCCAAATTCTTTGTATATTCCAAACACCCACTCCAAAAAAAATTGCAATGTCTTGCGTATCAGTTTTCTTAAAAGTGCCTCCTCTACTCATACACAATGTATGCAATGCTACATAAGCAGCAAATTTTTGCTGGTCATTGAGGGTTTTATTTTTTCTACCAACTTGCCCAGCACCTGCACCAAGACATACAACAAAGAAATCATTAAATGTCTTGCATAGTAGTAGCAGTAGCAGTAGCAGTAGCAGCAGGAGGAGCAGCAGGAGGAGCAACAGTAGCAGTAGGAGTCGCAGTAGTAGGAGTAGCAGTAGGAGTTGCAGTAGTAGTAGGAGTCGCAGTAGTAGTCGCAGTCGCAGTCGCAGCGGCAGCGGCAGCGGTAGCAGTAGCAGTAGCAGTAGCAACCAAGAACATCCTAGCCGAAGTTGCATGACCCAATACTAACACCAGAAGTGATCTCACAGATGCAGAGCCACAGTTAGTGCTAGAACTAACATTGTTTTCTTGAGTACTTAATCATGATCTGGAGTACTAGCATGGAGTAAATTTTTTGCAAGAGTACAATTACAAGCATGAGTACACTGAATTTCTTGTAGCAGATGGAGCACATAAAAATGGAGTAGCTCACCTACTGTTGATCTGCTAATTTGTCAATTTTCTGCTCCTTGCTGATCCTTGCTGCTCCTTGCTCCTTGCTGATCCTTGTTGATCCTTGCTCCTACTGTCGATCTGCTAGTTTTGACAGGTGACAGATGGACAGTGGCTGCTCCTTGCTGATCAATTCAAAATTGCTCTGGCGATCAATTCAAGCTTGATGTGACTGGCGAGAAGACGTCCTGGTCAATCACCACATCTGATCAATTTATGTCTGTGGCGAGAAGAAGTGGTACAACTCCGGCGATCAATTTCTTGGGCGATTAACAATTTTGATCAATTCAAACAGCAACACAGGCAGCGCTACTGCTGCTGTTGGTCAGTGCGGGGAGGAGCACGGGCGGAGGTCAATTGGCCGGATCCGGAGCTCCAGTGCCTGAATCGAGGAGCTGGAAGGCTAAGGCAGGAGGAGGAGGAGCACAGGCTGCGCTGCTGCTGCTGTTGGTCAGTGCGGGGAGGAGCACGGACGGAGGTCAATTGGCCGGATCCGGAGCTCCAGTGCCTGAATCGAGGAGCTGGAAGGCTCAGGCAGGAGGAGGAGGAGCACGGGCGGCGCTGCTGCTGGTCGGTGCAGGGAGGAGCACGGGCAGCGCGAAGGCCAAGAGTCGCGGGTGGCGCGACGGCCAGGAGTCGCGGGCGGCTGGAGGCTGTGGCGGACGGCGAGGGAGCTCCGTACGAGTTTGGGCTCTTGATTGGAGCAGAGGAAGGCGGCCGGCGAGGGAGCTGCGGCCGGCGCGGACGGACGCCGGAGCTGCAGCAGTGGGGTGGAGCCTGGCGGAGGGGAGGAGCGATGGAGGAAGACGAAGATCCCCGGCGACAAGAATTTCAAATTGAGGGTAGTTTGGTACTTTTTCCTGTTTTCACCTGGTCGGAGAAGTTCCCCAACGACAACTATGTCGGAACAAAGGGAGTAATTAATTAGTTTAGTTAATTAATTATTTAGGATAATTAGTAACTACCCTATGACAGTGGCCCCCCTCACTTAAATACCCTGTTAAAATAAAGGACAAGTCTTGTCAATGACATGTAGGCCCCGCTGACCCTTTTGACCAGTCAATGTTGACTGGTCAACTGCTGAGTGTGCATGCTGACTGGACCCCCTAGCCCACTGTCATACACTCTGGCTATTTCAGCACTAGGTGACAAAACTTTATTCTGCTTATTATTCGAATTAAACAATTTTAGAAATTCTAGAAAATTATTAAAACTTTGATAAATCATAGAAAATAAACCGTAACTCGGATGAAAATACTTTGTACATGAAAGTTGCTCAGAACGACGAGACGAATCCGAATATGTAGCCCGTTTGTTAGCCACACGTCCCTAGCATAATGAACATGCAACAATCCTCCTCCGTTTCATCTGCCCGAAAACGTCAAACACCGGGAATACTTTCCCGGATGTTTCCCCCCTTCACCGGTAGCGCCTAACACTGCGTTAGCTCACCCTAGCACCGCTAAATGTCATGTCATGCATCTTAATGCATCTCTTTGTATTGTATTCATTGTTTCTTCCCCCTCTTCTCTCCGGTAGACTATGAGACTGACGCTGATGCTGCCCCGATCGACTACGGTGTTGACGACCCCTCCTTGCTAGAGCAACCAGGCAAGCCCCCCCTTGATCACTATATATCGCCTATTCTTCTCTCTAGTGCTTGCATTAGAGTAGTGTAGCATGTTACTACTTTCCGTTAATCCTATCCTGATGCATAGCCTGTCCTTGCTACTACTGTTGTTACCCTTACCTGCAATCCTACATGCTTAGTATAGGATGCTAGTGTTCCATCTATGGCCCTACACTCTTGTCCGTCTGCCATGCTATACTACTGGGCCATGATCACCTCGGGAGGTGATCACGGGCATACGCTATATACTTTATACTGTTACATTACTTATGATACTGTTTGAAGATGGGGGCTGAAGGGGCAGGTGGCTCCATCCCGCTAGAGGTGGGCCTGGGTTCCCGACGGCCCCCGACTGTTACTTTGTGGCGGAGCGACAGGGCAGGTTGAGACCACCTAGGAGAGAGGTGGGCCTGGCCCTGGTCGGCGTCCGCGGTTACATCATAATAACACGTTTAACGAGATCTTGGTATTTGATCTGAGTTGGGTCGTTGACCTTATACGCACTAACCGCCACGTGGGACAAGATATGGGCAACCGGCATCGTGGTATCAGCCGAAGCTCTTTTTGACGTCAGCGACTGAGCGGCGCCCGCCGCATTGGACCGTAAGCTCGCGCTTGTATTAAGGGGGCTAGGTCTGCTTCCGGCCGCGTACGCAACATGCAGGTGTGCAATGGACGATGGGCCCAGACCCCTGCGCGCATAGGATTTAGACCGGCGTGCTGACCTCTCTGTTGAGCCTAGGTAGGGCTGCGACGTGTTGATCTCCCAAGGCCGGACATGACCCAGGAAAGTGTGCCCGGCCAGAGGGATCGAGCGTGTCGGGTAATGTGGTGCACCCCTGCAGGGAAGTTGATCTATTCGAATAGCCGTGTCCACGGTAACAGGCGACCTGGAGTTGTACCTTGACCTTATGACAACTAGAACCAGATACTTAATAAAACACACCCTTTCAAGTGCCAGATATAACCCGGTGATTGCTCTCTAACAGGGCGACGAGGAGGGGATCGCCGGGTAGGATTATGCTATGCGATGCTACTTGGTGAACTTACCATCTACTCTCTTCTACATGCTGCAAGATGGAGGTGGCCAGAAGCGTAGTCTTCGACAGGATTAGCTATCCCCCTCTTATTCTGGCATTCTGCAGTTCAGTCCACCGATATGGCCCTTTACACGTATACCCATGCATATGTAGTGTAGCTCCGTGCTTGCGAGTACTTTGGATGAGTACTCACGGTTGCTTTTCTCCCTCTTTTCCCCCTTTCCCTTCTACCTGGTTGTCGCAACCAGATGCTGGAGCCCAGGAGCCAGACGCCACCGTCGACGATGACTCCTACTACACTGGAGGTGCCTACTACTACGTGCAGGCCGCTGACGACGACCAGGAGTAGTTTAGGAGGATCCCAGGGAGGAGGCCTGCGCCTCTTTCGATCTGTATCCCAGTTTGTGCTAGCCATCTTATGGCAACTTGTTTAACTTATGTCTGTACTCAGATATTGTTGCTTCCGCTGACGCGTCTATGATCGAGCACTTGTATTCGAGCCCTCGAGGCCCCTGGCTTGTATTATGATGCTTGTATGACTTATTTTATTTTAGAGTTGTGTTGTGATATCTTCCCGTGAGTCCCTGATCTTAATCGTACACATTTGCGTGTATGATTAGTGTACGATTGAATCGGGGGCGTCACAAGTTGGTATCAGAGCCGACTGCCTGTAGGAACCCCCCTTTCCAACTCCTTGGCCAAAGTTGAGTCTAGTCCTCGAAAAAAAACTTTTACTAACATGGCTGTGTGCCTTACGGGCCCACGTCGCCATTGGGTGGTAGTAGGATCTTTTATTCCTCGACCTATACTCTGGGACTCTGATCTCTCTTCTATTCGGGTTAAATGATTTTACTAAATCTGACTCTAGGTTCTCGTAACTACTTTCTCCCGGAGAGCCCTTGTTACAAATGATCGCCTGCTGCGCTAGAAGATTTCGAAGATACTCTACGATGTTCTCCCGAGACACTTGAGCCCATCGCCTTTGCAAATTCCCTACCACTGTTATATCCATATGGATAACCACATATACTCGCCATTCATACAATGTTTCCCAGTTGATCTTGTTATTACAAGATACCCCGATATTCTCTCCGTTGTTTCAAAAATCCTTTGAGCTTACTGCCTTGCAGTTCTTACCACATGAGTACCCCTATGGATAATTCCTCGCACTTACCGAGTATCCGCTCATTCCCAGTTGTTCAGGTGTTTCACAAAAGTCTTCGAAATACTATTTGATCCTCCGATACCGTAGCAGCTTATTGCTCTGCAAATACTTGTCTGCTTGCATTATGGATGCTTCCCATATGTCTGGAAATATTCATTAGTCACCTTTGTCACCGTCATTTTGATCCTATTGATTCAACATGAGTGCGAATGCACGCAATCATCAGTTATTCCCTGAAAATTATCTTTCCGGCTCAGACGTCATTTTAAACATGAGCTGGTTCTCAACCAATCCAATTGTCGTCGATTGTACCCCTAAGGCTATTCAACTTATCCATCCCTAATCAGAACATTGCTTCTGATCCCTTGATTTGAAAATCATAATTCCTTTGCATTTGAGCTCTGGATTAGTCAGTTGTTTCTATAATCCAATGCCTTTGCATTGTTACTTCCTCTGGGTTTGTGCCGATGCTCACATCAACTCCGTTATGGACCGTCAGATCCTTTAATGGATTTTATCCGACAACGTCCTTCATATTCAATAACTTTGTGAGCCTTCCCTCGGATACATAATGCCTCTGGTAAATTTTATCCTCTGCTTTCTCAACCATGCTCTGCTTTCGAGCTTGTATAAATTACTCCTGAAGTTGTGGTATATGTTTCTAAGATGCCCCGATGGGTTGAAGCTATGCCTTTTTCTAATCTGTGCAAACCCGTAAACTACGGGTCATACTCTACAGTCGTTATGTCAGATAAAATTTCAACAGAACTTCGTCGAAGGCGAGAAGTGAATGAAAGGTTATGCATTAGAGAAGTGGGAGTCGACCTCGAACCTTTGTGTTCATGCCCATGGACACGATGTAGATCTTATCATTAAAGCTTCTCTTAAATTAATTATTCCTTTGGTATAAGTTCATCTTATATCTGGGATCTGGTCTTTTGCAATCGTGGTTCCGACCATGTTCTCCTTTAAATACCATTTCTCGTGCAAGTTTAAGCACTTGACTTCTGCAGAGCAATACCCTAGTCCAACCTCTACTTTGATCTGTCGTCGAGTATTACCCCCTGGTATCTCAGGATTATCACGGAACTGCATAACTTCTTATGAGTTCTTCATCAAGCACTACATTCTCACTGATTCCAATCTTTTCACGGGCTCTGAGTTATTAAACACTCAAAGACACCGATAACTGAATCGAGCTCGCGCCATTATTAAACAACTCTTGGTAACCTTCATTACTTATGAATTTGAACTCAATCACGTAAGTCCTAGCCTGCTCGGCTATATCATTGTCGTGCCGGTTTTAACTGTGCTACCTGGTCCTTAACCCCGGAGCACAACTTTCGATGATGAGCTAAGCTTACGCCGATCTTCCTCGTCATACCATTTCTCCTCGAACAGCAAACTTGATTTCAAGTTTGTGTCGTACCCATGGTGCCAATAACCTTTCGCTTCATCATTCCTTTGACTTGATGTCATCGCCGACCGATTACATCTTCATGAAACCTCTCGACAAAATTTGTCATGATCATCATCGACATTCTGAGTTCTTCCAGGATATCAGTTGAATTCATGATGAGAAATACCATCCTTGCCCCTCGCTGATTTGTGTTATCATCGGCAACATTCTTGCCTTCCCCCAACACAAACTTGTTCATGTTTTGTGTTGTACCTTGATTTCCTTGCTATCTAGCTTAGGTTATGTTCTACCTTGTAGTATTACTATCTTCTATATCAAGAATGTTGTGAGAGTTTCACCACCTCTTAGGAAATTCTTGATGCAGTAATACTTCTCGCCATCTCCGTTCATATCTTGGTCCCGTGTTGTTTCTAACTAGATTACCAACCATTGAACTATGAGGTGTGAATTCAACACTTCTAGTAACCCTATTGCGTTGAAGTTAATGGTCGACATTTCATTTTTAGACCATTGGTTATCGAATCACCATTCTAACATCGGTCATGCTACATAAGCCCATATTTCGGGTGCACCTTTCAACTGATGTTTAATTGGGTATGTTTTCCTCGAGCATATCTCATTATATCATTTGATCTGACAAATGTTATCTCCTTGTTCACGTAATTGTGGAAATCCATCCTTTGAAATTCTTGATGAATTGTTGGAGTCCATCAGCTACCTCCTCATCCTCTCCTTGGTTTACTGATGAACTCTTGTTTCGGAACTCGCTTCCATAGTTCATTTCCCGAGAATATTACAATGTCATCTCGTCAATTTGTGTCGCACCTTTTCTTCTCAGGCACCCTAAGTCTGAGGTATCCTGACACCAATCAGATCTGAATCTCGGTCAGATATGATGGTTGGAACATATTTTCAAGAATTATAACATTGATCCTCATATGACCCGGTAAGGTGATGTCATGCCTAGCACACCTGACCGGAGGACCTAGTGTTATAGTTTCCTTTTTAACAAGGTTAACCTTTTTTTTTCTTCCATGACGAAATTGGATGACTTGTTTTATAAATTTTTCCTGATGGATCCCTTGTATTCCAACGTCCGACCTTGCTCGAAGACCATGTCAATGCTATCTCGAAACATGTCTGTGGTACTCCGATTTTCAACAAGAACATTTGAAGCCCAATGCTAAATGCTTCTTGCTCAATTATCTAAACACCGTTGTAGGGGTAATGTCATGAAATTTCTCTCCACTTACCTAAAGGGTTTTCTGCATTATGTCTTGTCACAGATATCATGCTCTACTTATCCTTGGGAAGGATATACCCCTTAAATATGTGTTTAAACACAATTTCCTTTTCGTTGTTCTGTTTAATCTGTTGATCACAATTTCCTTTCCATTGTTTGGTTTAACCTTTCATGTGATCTATATGATCTAAGCAGTAATATTCTCCTGCTTTTGTAAACACCTCGGTGTACAATTCTGTCAGAAAGACCCTGTTACTTTTGTTGATGACATTCCGGTAACCACCGATGGACGAGAACTTTGCCTACTGGTCCGCCTCGTTCAACGAGCAGGAAAATGGTTCTCTTCGTCCCTCGCCCTTGGTACCGATGTTGTTGCGACATAACCGACAGACTATCCTCTGACATGCCTTGCTCACATGATCGTGCAAGATGTCATCGCCCTTCATACTTTTAACCCACATGGTGGGCCCATAACCCACAGTTCCACAGGATCGAAAACTGACTCTCCTGTACACCTTGTTGACAAAGTTATCCCTTACTCTTGGTTTCGTAGGTAATTCGTGAGCCACCTTCCTAGTGATCTATACTGGTATCAGACACAATACTTATTCCCATTGCTCTGAACCCCTTTCACCCTCTGTTCCAGGCAACGGACGGTTGCCTAACCTCTTGGAGCTTCTTGTAGCCCATCCTTACCTTGCTCTCGATAACTTTCTTGAATTTCAACTCGAGAGATGCATCTATGCCACATTCATTGAGATAGCCCCCAGTTACCTAACATATGTTGAGCTCCGTCCTTCCCGAGTTTTCCCCCCTTAGCTTTCCGTAAGTACGATGGAGATCCTGAAGGAAGGATGACGACTTCATCAGGATGACCTGAAGCAGACGAATGAAGACGTCAATGTAATGGATCGGCCTCATCGAGAAGAGAAACCAACACCGAGAAAACCAGTTAGAATTTCGTAACCAAATCCCTTCCCCCTTACTCTCGCTCCTAAATCTCGGGACGAGATTTCTTGTAGTGGAGGAGAATTGTGACGCCCGGGTAATTAAGCTACAGCAACCCTCTGCTAATCATGTCGGGTCATCATAATTAAAATTTTGCTAAACCTCACTTGCTTCAAAGTAAGTTCAAATACAAATTCAAATAACAAGTGAAATTATAGTTTCATAAAAAGGTAAATTAAAAATGTTCATTGGGTTGCAAATATTCACTAACTAATTAACAAACATCAACCAACATTTTTGGGAATGTTTATATTCCCTAAGATAATTAAAACAGGGTCAAACAACATTTAATTTAACCATTTAAAATAAACAAATATTTATCCTTTCCAAAATGACTTGAAACTTGGTGTGCAGCTCCATTATATGACCCAATATTTATGTGCCAAGTTTCTTGTTCACCAAAATTCATTTGCTACTTAATCTAAATGCCAAACAGAGGAGAAATAAATAAACAAAAGAGGTAAAGGGAAAATGAGCAGTACTGCTTTGCACTTATGGCCTGCTGGCAATAGGCGACCCAGTCCACCCTGGCTCCTTCCCTTTCCACTGTTCATCAGAGGCGGGGTGGACGCCTGCACGCCGTCCATGGCACCGATGGACACACGTCGGCCATCCCGTGGTCCCCTGGGTGGTTAAGGACATCACCCGCGAGACCCTCCCGCAACCCTAGCCACTTTCTTCCTTTCCATCGCCTCCCACGCTCGAACCCAAGCTCGCCCGCACGCGTCCATGACCGCGCCGCAATCGTAGATGTGGCCACCGGCCACCGCACGCTGTTTCGAGGCGTCCAGGAGCCCCGGCGGGTTCTTCTCTATCGACCACATCACCGGATCGAAGCCGGGGAACACCTGCGGCGCCGCCCGCATCCGTTCCCTTCGCCGGCGTCCTCCTCGGTCATTGCGTCGATCTACTCGCTCCGACCGTCCCCGGCACCCTCGAGCCTTCCCCAAGCATCAATGTGAGCTCCGTGTCGATCCCCTTTTCCTCTAAGTGTCGCTTCCATCCTCTGGCCGCAGTTCCAAGAGCTCCGTGCTCCGGCCGCCGCTATGGCCGAATAGCTCCACGCTTCTGAGCTTCTCTGCTCATTTGCATTGCGCCGATGAGCTCCAGGTGACCCGTAGGTGTTGCCTCCACATTTCGTTGGCTCAAACCCGTCGCGAGGCGAGGAATTCCTCGAGCTCTGCTTCGACCGCCGCGGCGCTCGACGTTGCGGTTGCGCCCAGCACCGGCCGCGGCCGCCCACACCCGCAGCCACGGCCCCCGACCGCGCCCGCGCCCGCTCCGCCCATCTCTGCTGCCTGCCGCTCGCTCGTCGGCGGTGACCCGCGCCCACGCCACGTGCCTCGACCGCTCCTCTGCACGCGCTGCACTGCGCCCGGTCACACCCTACGCCTGCCTCGCCATGCTCCAGCCCCGCGCCTCGCCTCCGCCTGCTGCCGTCGTACTCCACCCTCCCCCACTACTGCCTGAAGCTGCAGCTCGCCTCCACTGCAGCATGCAGGCCTCCGCGTCGGTGGCCGCTTTCGCTACCGCCCGCAGGCCCGCGCGCCCCCGCACCGGCAACTGCCGCCGCTGCTCTGCCTGGCTGCCGCCGCCTACCACCTCCGGCCTCCCCTGCCGCGCCCCGCCAGCGCCGGCGCCGCTGGCTGCCGCCCGAGCCCGGCCCCGCCCGCTTCTGGCCATGGCCGCCGGTCCTCCTCTGCGAGGCCGTGCATGCTGCCCAGCCACCGGAGGCCGGCTGTGAACCCCCCTTGACAAGTGGGGTCGGCCCTTAAAAAAAGTAAATAAAAGAAAATATTAGTGAAATAATTAATTAGTTTAGTTAACTAATTATTTAGGATAATTAGTAACTACCCTATGACAGTGGCCCCCCTCACTTAAATACCTTGTTAAAATAAAGGACAAGTCATTGTGTCAATGACAAGTAGGCCCCGCTGACCCTTTTGACCAGCCAATGTTGACTGGTCAACTGCTGAGTGTGCATGCTAACTGGACCCCCTGGCCCACTGTCATACACTCTGGCTATTTCAACACTAGGTGACAAAACTTTATTCTGCTTATTATTCGAATTAAACAATTTCAGAAATGCTAGAAAATCATTAAAACTTTGATAAATCATAGAAAATAAACCGTAACTTGGATGAAAATACTTTGTACATGAAGGTTGCTCAGAACGACGAGACGAATCCGAAGCCCGTTTGTTAGCCACACGTCCCTAGCATAACGAACATGCAACAATCCTCCTCCGTTTCATCTGCCCAAAAACGTCAAACACCGGGAATACTTTCCCGGATGTTTCCCCCCTTCACCGGTAGCGCCTAATACTGCGTTAGCTCACCCTAGCACCGCTAAATGTCATGTCATGCATCTTAATGCATCTCTTTGTGTTGTATTCATTGTTTCTTCCCCCTCTTCTCTCCGGTAGACTATGAGACTGACGCTGATGCTGCCCCGATCGACTACGGTGTTACGACCCCTCCTTGCCAGAGCAACCAGGAAAGCCCCCCCCCCCTTGATCACTAGATATCGCCTATTCTTCTCTCTACTGCTTGCATTAGAGTAGTGTAGCATGTTACTGCTTTCCGTTAATCCTATCCTGATGCATAGCCTGTCCTTGCTACTACTGTTGTTACCCTTACCTGCAATCCTACATGCTTAGTATAGGATGCTAGTATTCCATCTGTGGCCCTACACTCTTGTCCGTCTGCCATGCTATACTACTGGGTCGTGATCACCTCGGGAGGTGATCACGGGCATACGCTATATACTTTATATTGTTACATTACTTATGATACTGTCCGGAGATGGGGGCTGAAGGGGCAGGTGGCTCCATCCCGCTAGAGGTGGGCCTGGGTTCCCGACGGCCCCCGACTGTTACTTTGTGGCGGAGCGACAGGGCAGGTTGAGACCACCTAGGAGAGAGGTGGGCCTGGCCCTGGTCGGCGTCCGCGGTTACTTCATAATAACACGTTTAACGAGATCTTGGTATTTGATCTGAGTTGGGTCGTTGACCTTATACGCACCAACCGCCACGTGGGACAAGATATGGGCAACCAGCGTCCTGGTATCAGCCGAAGCTCTTTTTGACGTCAGCGACTGAGCGGTGCGCGCCGCATTGGACCATAAGCTCGCGCTTGTATTAAGGGGCTAGGTCTGCTTCCGGCCGCGTACGCAACGTGCAGGTGTGCAATGGGCGATGGGCCCAGACCCCTGCGCGCATAGGATTTAGACCGACGTGCTGACCTCTCTGTTGAGCCTAGGTAGGGTTGCGATGTGTTGATCTCCCGAGGCCGGACATGACCCGGGAAAGTGTGCCCAGCCAGAGGGATCGAGCGTGTCGGGTAATGTGGTGCACCCCTGCAGGGAAGTTGATCTATTCGAATAGTCGTGTCCACGGTAACAGGCGACCCGGAATTGTACCTTGACCTTATGACAACTAGAACTGGATACTTAATAAAACACACCCTTCCAAGTGCCAGATATAACCTGGTGATCGCTCTCTAACAGGGCGACGAGGAGGGGATCGCCGGGTAGGATTATGCTATGCGATGCTACTTGGTGAACTTACAATCTACTCTCTTGTACATGCTGCAAGATGGAGGTGGCCAGAAGCGTAGTCTTCGACAGGATTAGCTATCCCCCTCTTATTCTGGCATTCTGCAGTTCAGTCCACCGATATGGCCCTTTACACATATACCCATGCATATGTAGTGTAGCTCCGTGCTTGCGACTACTTTGGATGAGTACTCACGATTGCTTTTCTCCCTCTTTTCCCCCTTTCCCTTCTACCTGGTCGTCGCAACCAGATGTCGGAGCCCAGGAGCCAGACGCCACCGTCGACGACGACTCCTACTACACTGGAGGTGCCTACTACTACGTGCAGGCCTCTGACGACGACCAGGAGTAGTTTAGGAGGATCCCAGGCAGGAGGCCTGCGCCTCTTTCGATCTGTATCCCAGTTTGTGCTAGCCATCTTATGGCAACTTGTTTAACTTATGTCTGTACTCAGATATTGTTGCTTCCGCTGACTCGTCTATGATCGAGCACTTGTATTCGAGCCCTCGAGGCCCCTGGCTTGTATTATGATGCTTGTATGACTTATTTTATTTTAGAGTTGTGTTGTGATATCTTCCCGTGAGTCCCTGATCTTAATCATACACGTTTGCGTGTATGATTAGTGTATGATTGAATCAGGGGCGTCACATTTTACTTGGAGCAATATGCAGTAAGCTCCCCTGCTGGAGAAAATTGACTGGGTGTTCACCTCTGAAAATTGGACTTCCAATTATCCCAATACTATGGCTATTCCTCTGGCAAAACCTGTTTCTGATCACTGTCCTTTTGTCATAAAAATTGGTACAAGCATTCCTAGAGCTCAAGTCTTCAGATTTGAAAACTTCTGGCTTCAGCATCATGATTTCCAAGAGGTTGTCCAATCTATTTGGCAACAACCCATTTTGGCAAGTTACAGTGCTAAACTCATCACTGCAAAATTCAAAAGGCTCCTGAAAGGTCTGCAAATTTGGAGTAAAATCATCTCCAACCTAGCTAGCAGCATTCAGGCCACAAATAATGTCATCTTGATGTGGGATCTTTTTGAGGAATACAGAGTGCTCACAGATATAGAACAGAATGGAAGGGAAATGCTAAAAGAGCATTTGTTAAAATTACTGTCTTTTCAAAGGATTTATTGGAGACAAAGAGCAACAATTCGATGGGTTAAATTTGGTGATGAAAACTCCAATTTTTTTCAGGCTAAGGTAACCATCAAATACAGACATAACTACATTCAATGTTTATGCAATGATCAAGGAGTAGAAATGTCAGACCATCATGAAAAAGCAGCAATTCTCTAGGCTACATTTAAAGAAAGACTGGGCCAGACTAGAGAGATCTCAGACCCTCTAAACCTGATCAACCTCATTACCAGGGTAGAGGACTTGCAGGAACTGGATGCCCCCTTCACCAAGCAAGAAATTTACTCTGTTATGAAGCACCTGCCTTCTGATAAAGCACCAGGGCCGGATGGTTTCAATGGAGATTTTATTAATGACTACTGGAATATCATTGCTCAAGATTTCTACAAGTTCATTGATGATTTCTATCATGGGAAGATCTCCCTTCAGAGTATCAATGCCTCTTTCATCACTTTGATTCCAAAGAAGGACAATCCAGTGACAACCAATGACTTCAGACCAATTTCTCTACTCAATTGCACTATCAAGATCATTACCAAACTTTTGGCCAATAGATTACATACTATCATTCTCAAGATTGTGCACACTAATCAATATGGCTTCATCAAGAGCGAAACTATTCATGATTGTCTGGGGTGGGCTTTTGAATATCTGCATCAATGTCAGCAATCTAAATAGCCTATTGCACTCCTCAAATTGGACTTTGAGAAAGCTTTTGATCTGGTTAACCATAAAGCCATTCTTGCTATTCTGAAAGCCAGAGGTTTTGGAAGTAGATGAATTAATTGGATCACAATGTTGCTTTCCTCAAGTACTTCCTCTGTTCTGCTCAATGGAGTGCCTGGGAAACTTTTTCACTGCAGACAAGGAGTCAGACAAGGGGATCATGTTTCTCCTTTACTCTTTGTGCTTGCAGCTGATCTTCTTCAGTTAATGCTCAATGAAGCTATGCACCAGAATTTGATTCATGCTCCCATTAGTAGTCAAGCTTGCCCAGATTTTCCTGTGATCCAATATACTGATGATACAATCCTAGTACTGCCTGCTGATGCCAGACAACTTGCTCAAGTCAAAAACCTCATCTTGCATTATACTGCTTTTATTGGGCTTAAAGTTAATTATGAGAAATATTTCATGGTGACAATCAATGTTTCTGACCCTCAGCTCCAAACCCTACTCAATATTATGGAGTGTCAACAAGGCCACTTCCCCTTCACTTATCTAGGCCTTCCACTTGGTACTTCTAAGCCAAAAATTGAAGATTATAGCCCAATGATGCAAAGAATTGAGAGAAGGCTCTCTGGTTGTTCTACCATGCTGTCATATGATGGAAGATTATTACTCATCAAATCTATATTTGTAGCCTTACTAATATTCTTTATGTGTACCTTGGCACTTCCTATAGGTGTGATTGAGCAAATCAATAAGTATTTGAGAAACTTTCTCTGGAGAAAATTTGGCATCGAAGATAGAGGGACAACACTCATTGCTTGGTCCAAGGTGTGTTTACCAAAAAAGCAAGGGGGACTTGGTATTCTTGATATGGCTCTCCACAATAAGGCCCTCCTCATGGAAAACCTCCTCAAGTTTATGAACAAAGAAGATATACCTTGGATTAAGATGGTCTAGGAGAAGTATTATCATTCAGAATCTCCAACAGGAAAAGCTGTGGGTTCTTTCTGGTGGAAATCACACATAAGTCTCCTAGAAAGGTTTAAGCAGATTAGCAGGTGCACAATTGGAAATGGACAAACTGTACTTTTTTGGAAAGATACTTGGAGTGAGCATAACCTGCAATCTACCCTTCCACATCTCCACTCCTTTGCACTGAATGATGAGCAGTCTGTTCAAGACTTTTTTGGGGAGAATGATTGGACTGAACATTTTCATCTGCCTCTTTCTATTGAAGCATATGAGGAACTCAATCAACTTCAAGATCTAGCACCCACTTTACTCCCAAACAGAGAAGATAAGTGGACTATCATTGGGGCTGCTGGCAAGACCTCTGCAATCCACATCTATAATCCAATTTTGGAACAGTGGGAAGAACATCCCTTTTTCAGTATTATTTGGAGAAGTTCTAGCAGACTCAAGCACAAAATCTTCTTTTGGTTAGTGGCTCATTGCAGAATCAACACTAGATCTCTCCTAATCAGAAAAGGTATGCATGTAGATGACATTCATTGTCCTAATTGCAACCAGCAAGCAGAAGAGACCACTATGCACTTGTTATGGGACTGTAACTTTGCACAGGATTGTTGGAATTCCTTGATTCCACATAGGAAAAGAGGTACATCAGTTTATGAGGATACCATACTGGCCTTAAATCTCTTGCCAAAGCAGTTTGCAGTTGACATCATCATTTTGGGTTGTTGGAATATATGGCTACAGAGGAATGGCAAGATCTTCAGAGCAATTCCACAGTCCATTCAGTCTTGGAGATTTTACCTTAAACAAGACCTCAAACTTCTCAAACACAAGATCAAGCAAAATTTTGAAGCTCGGCTGTCTCAGTGGATAGAACATAATCTGTAATCATGAGTTTCATACCTAGAGCAGGCATTGGCTAGCTTCTTCGCTGAAGCTCCTCCCTTTGGGGATCTGTAATATATTTGTACTATATTTATTTTAATATATTTACCGTAGAACAATTGTTCTACGGTGTTGGGTAAAAAAACAATCTTAACCCCGGGCTCAACCATTTGAGAAACAAAAACTAATCAAACATTTTTTCAAAATTATATACTACATGTCAAGGGTTGTGGGGCTCCTAACATCCGGAAGAACTCGGTGAAAAGAGATCATCACCTATTTTTGTGAGGCCATCAAACGCACTTGGCCACACGAATGTGTGGACTCCACAAAGCCCACCTTTGTTTGTCTCGGGTTTGCGGGAAAAAGTGTGTCTGACCGATCAGCGTATCAATGCAGGACCATGTTGGATGACAAAACACATTCGAAATGCGCGGTCTGAACGGATGCAGATGGTTTGAAGGTCCGCTTCAGAGATGGCCTAAGCGCATGACACCGATGTATTTGATCTCAACAACCAGTGTATACTATATAGTACTAGTTAAAGAATCGGGCACAAATCACAACGCTACATTGGGTGGACCAGATAAAGGGCGTCACGTAGCCCGGCCTTCAAAACGAGTATCACTCTGCATAAAGTCACTAGTTTCAGATTCTTAAATTTTCTTTCAGCTTTAGGGTCTGAATCTGAAACAAACATCTATTTGGAATTTGTTTTCAAAAACTAGCCAAAATCTGATTCAGACTATTTCTAGTGTAGTATTGAGCTTAAGCACATCCATCTGTACTTCTATGTCAAAGCTGATTATGTCGAATCTATTTTTGGCAGCACAGCAAATCCATAGATGAACAAACAAGGACATCACTATTAAGAATTCAAGGACTAAACAAGGACTAAGCGTGATATGTATTCTGAACCACCAGACTTGCATCTACCTAGCCCGCGGTGACTAAATTGACACCAACAAGAATTCCGCGATACATGTCGGCCGGTGCCATAGTTTCCGATGCATCCAACTCCTATGTTCGCTAGTACCAACAAACACACGCAACGCTTGACATCAAAAAAATTAAAAAATAAAATGATCTACTTCTCTCTCAACCTGCTGGTCAGATGGCTACTGCGGGGCAAACAACTTGAGGACTCGGATACATAACGTGAACATGAAGAATGTATAGCTCGAGCTCGCGTAACACACGCGCCACCACCACTGACCACACACATTCTGTAAGCAAAGCAAGAGAGGTGCTTCAACACATTTTATAATTTTGTTTTGCAATTCAATTGCACTGCCCAGAACTCATACTACCCTACCTTCTTTATACACATAGTGATGGAAGGGGGTACAATTATTTCCAACAACTTTTTAGGGGCAGAAAGGCTTCTAGTTTATTGGCTCAAATAAAGTTGATGATATCCTGTCGGTTCTTGGCTTCAATGCAAAAGTTGTAGCGTGGTAGAATTCGACGGCTCCAGTTCTCGCTTGTAAATTATGAAGACCGCCATCTACTCAAGTACTATGGCGCACCTGCAAGACTGCAGGTTTTTATTTTGCACATGTTGTTTGATGGACAGTTTTACAACATACTCTTCATGTTGCCAACCGATAACAGCAATAACAACCACAAGATGCCAGATTTCAGCAAAACAGAGTTTACACGACTTCTGTCCCCTTCAGTATTTTGCAAAATGCTCTTAAACCGCTAAGCCGAATAACATCAAATTTGGTAGACGAGTAGACACATGAGTTTCTGAGATCCCTCAAAATTTCAGCTCAATCAGACATGGTTTGCCTGCCCAAACTATTTGTCTCTCAAAACTACTTTGTTCGGCAGTCCGAGCTGATAAAACCAATCTCATATGTGATGCTCCACGGACCCAATCCTCAAACCAGCTAGCCAGATTCAAGTACTCAAAGTAAGGAATGAGCTCACCAAGTTTAGGGTCAATCCAAGCACGTTTGAATCTCCAATCACCAGATTGAACACTGTCTAGTCAGAAGCAACAAATCTAGATAGAACATCCACTTCTTCTTCCCCTCTTCTCTTAGGTTGTGCTCCTCTCGTGTGTTTTCTCTCACTCTCACAATGGTAGCCACCAGCAACAGGGGTGGAGTGGCTAGGGTTTTCTTCTTTACTCCCTTCACTAGGAAGCACTTACAACCGTTGGATGCAAATCAGATCAATGACTCACGCGTGTTGGACTTTTGGGCTAATGTTGGAATGCCAACACACCTCCATGTAGAGAGACTTAGCCCAACAATATGAACATGCTGACTAGAAAATTGTTTGAAAGCACCATGATTAGATCCAAAATTTACTTTTTTGCCTCTCATAGTAGAGGCTGAGGAAAGTTCTCTAGTGCTATCGTCGATGCTTGCATAGAACATTTCCCAGGTGCCTCCAATTCATATCTCATGTTTAAAGCTGGTGGATCTCTTGTATCTAACACCTACACACAATCGATCATGTAGTAATATTTGTTCTTTAGCAGACAAGTGAGAGAGCTGCCTAAGTGTGTAGGATATAAGAGTTATGTTTTTCCAACGCTACCCATAAATCCATTGTACCCTCATATAAATATCTAGCAAACCGCATCTACAACGGAATCCTTGCATCCCTCGACTTTTTGTTCATGTTGTACATACAGTAGTACACCCTCGTGTACAAAATTGATTATTTAACCATCAGTTTTTTTCTTTGAAAAAGAAGGTTGAAACCCTCAGCCTCTGCATCATATGATGCACACAAACTGTTTTAATTAAAGTTGATGCACGACAACCAGGTCGAGTGCATCAACGCTTCAAGTGCATGAAATTGACTACTATGGCATAAATACGACAAAGTCGACCTCCTCCTCAACAATGCCTGGTCGACTTCCCGGTATAGTAGCCTAAATTTCATGTTCCCGGCGGAGATTAAATTTGTTGACCTTATGCATGCTTAATGAACGAACATATACAAAGTTGATTGCGGTTATCATATATGTGATCATCTCATATTCTCATCCGTGGGCTAGATGAACCTTGTCCGGCGTCTACTGTAGTTTATTTGTGCGTACATAGTTTTAGTTACGACAACTGTAATTTCTTTTATTTCATATAATAGTTCGATTTTGTTGACTGAGTCAAGCAAACTCCATTCGGGAGAATGATTCAAGATTTAACGTGGGAGTACATCGCACTATCTAGATAAGGCCAGTGTGTCTCATGGCCTCAATGTGAACTATCATCTTTAATCGGTCGATGACATATCTAATACAGTTGTCCTGTTGTTGGAATTTAAACGAGCAAACACTACTAAGCATGATATACTGATATGTATTCTGAACCTTGTGACTCACATCTAGCCTGTGGTGACCAGACAGAAACAAGCAAGAATTCCGTGGTACATGACAGTCGGTGGGATAGTTCCGGTGCGTCAAACCCCTACATACGCTTGTACCAACCAAGAATTGCAATACATGATATCTATAAAAATTAAAATAAAATAAATAAAATAAAAGGTGATCCACCTCTCTCTCAAACTGTGGGTCGGATGGCTACTGCAGGGCAACAGCTTGAGGACTCGGATACCTAATGTGAACATGAAGAATGTAAAGCTCGAGCTCATGAAGCAGCAACACACACGCCACCACCACTGACCACACACACACACTATAAGCAAAGCAGGAGAGGTGCTTCAACACATTTTATAATTTTGTTTTGCAATTCATTAGCACTGCCCAGAACCCACATTATCCTCTCTTCTTTATACGCCAAGTAATGGAAGGGGTACAGTTATTTCCATCAACTTTTTTCCGTGTATGAAGGCTTCCAGTTAATTGTCAATCACGTCTCATGTTTCTATTTTACCCTGCTGATGCAATAATAGATTGACAAGGTAAAGCTGCTGATGCGAGTTCTTGGAAAAAAGAGAGGGAAGGTTTCAGGCCTCCATTGTGTAGCATTAAGAAAGCCAGTGGTTTCATGCGTTTGGTAACCGGAGACAAAGGTCTAAATGTTCGGCCGCCAACCTTCACATTCATACACTGCAGTTTGCAGACGTGGCACAACCGACTTACTGAACGTCCGTAAGTACAGGAATGCAACCCAATCAAAGGCAAAGCTTTGCAGATCAAGGAACGAATAGGCAGCCACTCAATGAGCCAAGGCCCCATTACGCCGGCACCACAGAGTAAACCCACCGATCATGAGGAGAGAAATCGTCCAACCATATGTATCCCATGTACGATCCGGCGTACAAGAGAATTGTTTCAAAGCACCATGATTAGATCCAAATTTTACTTTTCTTGCTAGCCCTAAAAGTTTTGGACCTTGCGTATTAGAGGCCGAGCAAAGTTCTCCGGTACTTCTCCTAATCATCGCGTAAAACATTTCCCAGGTGCCTCCAACTCCTATCTCATGTTTAAAGCTGGTGAATGTCGTGTACCTAGCACCTATACACAATCGACCATATAGCAACATTTTGTTTTTAGCAGACAAGCAGGGGAGCTGTCTAAGTGTGTACTACTTCCTCCGTTCCTACATATAAGTCTTTGTAGCGAATCCACTATGGACTACATACGGAGCAAAATGAGTGAATTATTACACTCTAAAATGCATCTATATACATCCGTATTTGGTTCATAGTGAAATCTCTACGAAAACTTATATTTAGGAACGGAGGAAGTAGTATATAAGAGCTATGTTTTTCCAACGCCATCCATGAATCCATTATATCCTCAGTTCCTCACATAAATATCTAGCAAACAACAAGGACACTCGATTGATAGAGGCACATCTCGAGATTTGGGCAATGGCTCACTGGTCGGGTCACATTGGCACATAATTGCTGACCAACGAGGATATAGAATTTTGGTTTCTAACTCTAATTACATTTCATTGCCTTCGTGGGGCTCGGTCTTCCCTAATTGGACTCAACTTTTTAAATAGTGATACATCTGCATTCATGAGTCACGACATGTTCCGTTTATTGGCTAAAATTGAACTAATTCTCATATCATTGGTCCCTATGAAAACTTGTTGTTTTTAAATGATCGGCTAGTAATGTGGTCGTCCCTACCCATTTCTAAAATATTGCAGTTATGCAATACATATTGATAAAACATGTCAAAACTTGGAGAAAACAAAGTCGAGAAGCAATATTAGAGTGGTCTAACAACAATAACGGCCATCTCCTCCTCGGGGCCACGCGGGATGAGCTCGGGGTCAACGGATCTGGAGGTGAAGGACTCGGATCCGCTACCCTCCATGCCGGAGACGACCGGAAAGAGCCGGAGACGAGCTTGGGTGGCAAAGGAGAGTGGAGGGGAGGGGAGTGAAGTGGCTAGGGTTTGGTCCGGCGAGCGGATGGGGAGGAGTTTATGTGGGGTCGGATGGGCCAGCGTGGGCCTGGTCCGACGTGGCGGGCGTGCCCGGGCGCCCCCACCGCCCCATATTTGGGCTGGATATGGGGGTGCCGGTCAGCCGGTGCGTTTGAGGGGCTCGTCTGGGTCAAAAAAATCATGACCGGGCAGTGACTGGGCGGCCCGCCTGGGCGTATGAGGCGGGTTTGACAGGTCCGCTTTTTTTGCATGATAATACGTGTCTCATTCATGTCACAAAGATCAAAATACAAGTCACGTAAGGACCGACATGACAAAACAGAAAAGATAGCAGAACATCTCTGAGCTTGACACCAACGCCCGTCACCTGCCTCCGGCACCACCATAGCAGCCACCGAAGAAAAGAATGACAGATCACCTCCTCACCCGAGCTCGACGCGGCTCCATCGCTGATATGCAGCTTTGCGGACCTCCAAAGTGACTCGCCAAAAGTGAAGCCCTTGTCATTGAACGAATCAGACCGGGGCAACACCCCGGACACACCATCGAACTCCAGATCTGGCACCCCACCACGACTAAGATGTCAAAGGAGGAAACCATACCTGCCATCCACAAACCACGAACCCAGCACACGTTCTGTTTTCTAGATGTCGTCGATGCAGACCACAATCTGCATCCGCTCCTGGACTACCTCCCATGCTCCACGTCGATGCTGGAGCAAATGTCGTCGCAACGACGGAGCCCGAGGGCACAGGTCCACCACGAGGATGACGTCGTCGCCGCGCCATCCTTACTTGAACAGACTGGTTTACAAATCCATCCCCAACCATAGGACCGATGGCCTTGTCAGGGAAGAATCCGAAGAATCTTTATTCAGCGATGTCATCGTCGTCGCCGAAGCCAAGACGATACCTAGACTACGAGAGAGTAAAAACGATCCACGCGTGTGAGTCTGGCGACCCCCGTCACCACCGACGACCGAGGTCACTGGCGAAGAGGAGTCGCCGGAGAACGGCGTTGGAAGATTGGACTCTCCTGGCGGTGGCTAGGGTTCCAGCTGCCAGGAAAGACGTCAAGAGGTCCGGTTGTAGATGCTCTTACTCCCCACTATAGAGATAATAACTTAGACTAGTAACATATGTGTAGTCTCGTACAATCCAACATGTTTAAATGAGAACAGTGAGTTATAGGAACATGAGCACCCGTGTGGCTTGATGTGCTTGTCCAAACATGTAAGTGATGGCATGGCATAAAAGTCAATTATATTAGCTTTTACCGTTATGAAAGTTGTGGCCCACATGTCAGTCTTCATAAAATTTCTCATGTAAATTTTTTCTTGAATCCCTCAGTTTTTTTACAAATTTATAAATATGTCCTCATTTTTTACAAAATATCCCCTACAAATAGTTTTGAAAAGCAATCAGGTCCCTAGATACATTAAAAAGACATTCGAGTCCTCCCAACTCGGAGGCCGGTCATCCCCGCACGCGCCATGGGAGCCGCCTACAGCCGCTACCGTGCACCATTGGAGCCGCCAGGGGTCGCTGCCGCCTGGGGTTCACGCGCGGCCGAGCACGACACGAGGCCGGCGATCCCTACGTGCCATGGGGAGCCATCGTCGCGTGACATTGGAGTTGCCAAGGGTCGCCGCCGCCTCCTGCGGTACATGCGCGGCAGTGGCGGAGCTAGCGAATTGCTAAAGCCTGGGCACATTGTAAGCTAAAGTATATTTTAGCCTTCCAAAAATCCCAAGTTTCACATATCTCACAATATGCTTAATTCTGTAGTTTGAACAAACCTAATTTGAATCAACACAATCAATGTTAAATTGCATAATTTTTCATTAAATTATAAAGAATGACTCACCTAATAGTCGCGTGCCGGGGTAGCCCTTCTTTACAGTGTGGTGCTAGCCGCCTCTTGGTCGTGGCTTTGTGTGACCGCCGGAGCCGGAATGATATTTCCACGGGAGGAGCCCCCGCCTGGGCGCTTGCAATCGTACGTGACCCTCGCCCGCCTTGCCCAACGGAGTAGTGGCCCAGCCGCGCGCCAAACACACTATTGCGGCTCACCCTTCATCGATGCTCTCCGGCAGTCCGCCCTCCACCAGTTGCCAGATCGTCTTCGAGAACGGAGTACCGAGCTATGGTTTGGGCGTGCCGCACGAGCGCCCGCTCCCATCTCCCCGATTTCCTCGTCTCTGCTCGACAGCCGACAGGCAACAAACCGATCGATTGGACTTCTGATTTTCTCGAGTTTTTTTTTTTAGGATTCTCGAGTTTGTTGTAGCCCACGTTAGAAAGGGTGCATGACCTCCTGGTTATTCTAATAAAGGCCCAATAGACAACAAAATGACCACGCTGGCCCAGTTATAGAGTAGTTTTCCTGTTTGCAGCGTATTTTCACGAGTTTTCAGCGTATGCGAGCAACCTTAGCGATTCTTGCGACTTCGGGAGCTCGTGGATGCTCTGGAAAGTGGCGGCGTCAAGCACGGGCACGTGCCCAGGATGCCCAGACGGTAAAATCGCCCCTAATGCGCAGTCGAGCGCAGCACGAGGTCGGCCATGCCCACGCACCATGGGGTGCCGCCCGGAGCGGCGGGCGTAGAGAAGCACGGAGGAGAGAGGAGGTAGAGGTGCAGAGCCGACGACGAAGGGTCTTGTCGCTGGCGGCGATTTCGGCAGACGACTGAGCGCATCTGGCTGGAACGAACGAGTCATATGGATTTCTCTCTATCACCTTTTCTGTAAAAAAAATAAGTGGGGCCCACCTGTCACACATCCAACCTGATGGCCAAAGCTAACGGAATGGCGAGTGATAGGCGCCGGTGCGCCAGCCGAAATTTGGGCCGGGTGCACGGGCAGCGTTCGATCAAACAACGCCTAGCCACACGATTATGTCCCCTTTCTTCATCAGATGTGTTCTTTCTTTTAGAAAAAAAAAGCTTGCATCACGCCGCCATGGACTGGTGACGCGCCCAGCCTCGAAGCACCACGCGTCGCGTCTCGCCTGTCGCTACCCTCACCGCCAGTCGCCGTCGTCCCTGTAGGTCACCGTCGCTGCCGCCGCCTCTTGCGTTCTCGCCGGCAATATGCCCTAGAGGCAATAATAAAGTTATTATTTATTTCCTTATATCATGATAAATGTTTATTATTCATGCTAGAATTGTATTAACCGGAAACATAATACATGTGTGAATACATAGACAAACAGAGTGTCACTAGTATGCCTCTACTTGACTAGCTCGTTAATCAAAGATGGTTATGTTTCCTAGCCATAGACATAAGTTGTCATTTGATTAACGAGATCACCTCATTAGGAGAATGACGTGATTGACTTGACCCATTCCGTTAGCTTAGCACCCAATCGTTTAGTATGTTGCTATTGCTTTCTTCATGACTTATACATGTTCCTCTGAGTATGAGATTATGCAACTCCCGTTTACCGGAGGAACACTTTGTGTGCTACCAAACGTCACAACGTAAATGGGTGATTATAAAGGTGCTCTACAGGTGTCTCCAAAGGTGCTTGTTGGGTTGGCGTATTTCGAGATTAGGATTTGTCACTCCGATTGTCGGAGAGGTATCTCTGGGCCCACTCGGTAATGCACATCACTATAAGCCTTGCAAGCATTGTGACTAATGAGTTAGTTGCGGGATGATGTGTTACGGAACGAGTAAAGAGACTTGCCGGTAACGAGATTGAACTATGTATCGAGATACCGACGATCGAATCTCGGGCAAGTAACATACCGATGACAAAGGGAACAACGTATGTTGTTATGCGGTCTGACCGATAAAGATCTTCGTAGAATATGTGGGAGCCAATATGGGCATCCAGGTCCCGCTATTGGTTATTGATCGGAGACGTGTCTCGGTCATGTCTACATAGTTCTCGAACCCGTAGGGTCCGCACGCTTAAAGTTACGATGACAGTTCTATTATGAGTTTATGTATGTTGATGTACCGAAGGAGTTCGGAGTCCCGGATGAGATCGGGGACATGACGAGGAGTCTCGAAATGGTCGAGACGTAAAGATCGATATATTGGACGACTATATTCGGACTTCGGAAAGGTTTTGAGTGATTCGGGTATTTTTCGGAGTACCGGAGAGTTACGGGAATACGTATTGGGCCTTATTGGGCCATACGGGAAAGAAGGAAAAGGGCCTCAAGGGTCGCCGCACCCCTCCCCTTGGTCTGGTCCGAATTGGACTAGGGAAGGGGGGCGCCCCCTTCCTTCCTTCTCGGTGGAATCCTACTAGGACTAGGGAGTCCTAGTAGGACTCCACACTTGGTGCGCCCCCTCCTAGGGCCGGCCTCCTCCTCCCTTGCTCCTTTATATACGGGGGCAGGGGGCACCCCATGGACACAACAATTGATCCTTGAGATCTCTTAGCCGTGTGCGGTGCCCCCCTCCACCATATTACACCTCGATAATACCGTTGCGGAGCTTAGGCGAAGCCCTGCGCCGGTGGAACATCATCATCGTCACCACGCCGTCGTGCTGACGAAACTCTCCCTCAACACTCGGCTGGATCGGAGTTCGAGGGACGTCATCGAGCTGAACGTGTGTAGAACTCGGAGGTGTCGTGCGTTCGGTACTTGATCGGTCGGATCGTGAAGACGTACGACTACATCAACCGCGTTGTGATAACGCTTCCGCTGTCGGTCTACGAGGGTACGTGGACAACACTCTCCCCTCTCGTTGCTATGCATCACCATGATCTTGCGTGTGCGTAGGAAATTTTTTGAAATTACTACATTCCCCAACAGTAGCGTGCGGCCGCGATTGCAGCTCCCCGCGGCGATGGTCGTAGCTCCGGTGTGACGGCCACAGCTTCGGTGGTGCCGGTCGCAGCACGCCGACAACGAGCTCGCAGAAAAATAGTACTCACCCTCAAGTTGCCGTGGTAGCAGCAAAAAAAATGCCGGTAGTAGGAAAAAAAGAGTATGGTTCCAGCAAAAATAGCTCGCCGGTGCCGCCACGCCGTCGCCATCGTAACAAAACACTCGGCAGGTTGTAACTTTTCTAGTCGCTGGTTGTAGCAAAAACACTAGCCATCATCACCAAATGAAGAAATCGATGTAGCAAAACATGTAGCAAGTTCCAGCAAAACATAAAGCTAGTTCCAGCAAAAAAACACATCGGCGATGCGAGGCGTCTGGTTCCAGCAAAAATCACAGGAAGAAAAATCCAAAAAGAAGTAGATGTAGCAAAAAAGGTAGCAAGTTCCAGCAAAAAATAAAGCTGGTTCCAGCAAAAAACCGTCTGCAGTGAGAGGGCACGTCCGGTTCCAGCACCGCCAGACGCCTCCACAACACGTCGGTTGCAACTCCGCCGGCGAGGATTGCAGCAAAAACCACCCCATCGGCGGCAGCAACGGTGAGTGCTCGATTTTGCATCGACGCGAACTCCTGTAAAGGACGGAGTGTGTGGGAGTGGTGGTGGTGCGTCTTGGTGTGTTGTGCGCAGTAACAGAGAAGAAAGGAAAGGAGGGGAAAGAAATCCAGGGGAAGAAGATGATGGGGAGTGGCCAGAAAATTTTTCAGAGACGAAGAGATAAGGTGGGCCTGCCAGGGCACGTGGCCAGCTATCCCCGCGTTCAATGTGCGTCTTTTTTTTCCTGAGGTTTGCGAACGATGTGCGTCTGTGATGCAGGGATGCAGGGATCGCTACCCGATCAGACGTCTCGTGCTGGACCGGCCGAAGTTTCGGCCGGCGCACGAAACGTTTCCCTAACGGAATTGACTTTTATGCAACGTCCTTGTTTACATGTGGGTCACAACTGTCATAAATATGATTAAATTTTAACCAGACAACATTAGTATGTTTCAAAACAACGAATCACATAAGTGATAGGTTTTACTTTTAAAAATACGGTAGTTTTTTTTTCAAATCCTAAACAAAATTGTGGCAGTTTTATACTATTTACACTCCCAACCTACATATATACGCCTCTCACCTCAGCACGCCATAGCGCACAAAAACACAAGAGAGCTGCTATACGTACGATCAAATTCTATAGGATCTGTGTACGACAAGACTCATCTGGTGTGGTGGGCCAAGACCTCAGAAAACGGGCCTGTCTCTTCTCGTACAAATCGTATCCAGTTGATCGTACGATGAGGCAGTTTCGAAAACACAATGGTTGCCAAGCCTCCTCCCCATCTTCCGCCCGTTCTAGAGACATGCAAATTAGACTGGGGACAACATGACTGCGCCGACACGCGCATTTGAAAACAAAATAAAATAGAAAACAAAATGTTAATCATATTTTTTATGAGAGAAATTTTCAATCTATTCATCAATCATGGCGGTACAGAGAACACTAGAGGTAATAAAAATTACAACCAGGTTCACATTAGACGCATGCAATCTGATAGTCTCAAATTTTATAACCAATCAGCAAACATCAAACGTGCCAGTCTAGACAAGCCCACATGCATCATACACGGATTTGGAAAATAAAATGAGCCACTTTCAACGCACATGGCAATGCTTTTCAAGTTTGCGAGTAAAGGAAGAGGAACAAGCATAAACGAAGCTGCCCTTTTAGGGAGGGTCGTTGCATGTGTTCTTTATGTGTCCTACCAAACCGCATTGTGAGCAGCAGGGCGACTTCCTTGGTGCTTTTTGGGCATCACCCCTTTGTGGATAGGTCAGTGCTCTTGTGACCTAACCCCTGTATACAGAACCAAAACCTAGTTCTCTTAGCAGGGTTGTTCATACGTCACTTTATCTCGGCTGGTTGTAGGGGTCGTTTCTTCGACGACGCCCCCAGAATAGCTGATCCTTGTGAAACACTATGGCAAGAGTTTGCTGGACCAAAATGTTGCTTATGAGTTAGGGATGTCAACCAGGTCCCGTTTAATCCCGTTTAAAGTCCACTTATCATATGATAGTTTAAAAAGGTTTTTTGTTTGTTTGAGAAAAATGAACTATCAAGCTAGTAAAAACTAACTAAACGGGATTGTGGACGCCATTCATTTGCCACTTACATCCCTACTTATGACCGATATTAGACCCAACCGAATGGGAGCTCCTATATGCTGCTCGTTGCGGCAGCTAGCACTCCTTCGCACAGGGCGCCCCCCTCAACTGGGCCGGTCCATTAGTAGTTCGCACAAAAAATTTGAAAAATAAGAGAGCGTGCAAGGGGATTAAACACGGGACCTGCAGCTTTCGAGCAAACGTGGCTAGCCACCTGAGCTAATTACTGTTGTTGGTTAATAGGCAGTATGGAGCTTTAAGAACTATCAACAGCATCGAGCTGAGACATTTTTTAAACGGCAAAACACAATTTTGTTATAAAAAAGTGATTTTCTTTTAAAGATGAACCTTTTCAAAACTATGAACAATTTTTTAAAACACAAATAGTTTTTGAAGCACAGTTTTTTTAAAACATTCAAATATTTTTTAAGGCGTGAAAATTTGAGTCACTGAACAATTCTAAAACAACGGAACATTTTCCGAGACACCACAGAAAAATTGAAAGTAGAACTTTTTTTGGATCTATGAACAAAATATGAATACAGGAACATTTCTGAAAAGTTGAAAGCGCAAACATTTTTTGAAACTCCCGAATAAGATTTCAAAATGCGAACAATTTTTGGAAAGACGAAACAAATTAAATATGTGATATTTTTAAAACAGGAATACTTTTTGAAACAATTGAATAAAACTAGAAAACAAAAATATTTTTTGAAAATGCAAACATTTTCTGAATATGTGAACATTTTTAACACAATTTTTCTTGAAACTCCCAATCAAAAATTGAAAACGCGAACAAAATTTTGAAAACATGATTTTTTTTTAATATGTTATCATTTTTTAAAAGGGAAAACATATTCTTTATGAACAATTGTGTTCAAAACATGAACATTATTTCAAAATCACATTTTTTGTAAAAACAAATCTGAACAAATTTTGGAAAAGAAAATTAAACTTGAAGAAAAACGAAAAAATAACAAAGAAAAAAAAGGAAAGAAACAGAAAAAATATAAGGGAAAATGAAAAATCCGGTTGAGGAACCTTATAGAAGGTTCTCAAAACCAGCAAAGAAACCGGCTGGGAACCGATACTGGAACGTGAAAGTTGTATGTATACTACAGGTGGTCGGCCCAAATCGCTCTCTCGACTCGCTCATATATATGTTTCGTCAACAATTTGACGAAAAATGCGTCAAATAGGCTTTTCCAACAAAATCTACTGCCAACTCTCTGTCAGCCAATCCCGTACCATACCGCACGGTGGACATTGGTTCAAGCAGTACGTTCACATCTCTCAATTTTTCCATGGCTAAAGTGTATGCTTTAACATTGCTGTCTCCTAGCTTCACAATCTTAATCCTAGGCTCAACCATATGAGAACCAGAAAATAATACGTCAAAATCAAACATTTCCCCCAAAATATATACATGTCAAGATAGTTTTGGGTTGTGGCGCTCCTAACATCTGGAGGAACTTGATAAAAAGCGATCATCACCTATTTTTGGGGGGCTATCGAACGCATTTGGTGCCCCCGCGGCCGAGTGATGCAGCCACATGGGGGAAATTCAAAGTCGCTCAGGTGACACCTCATGTCCCGATAATCCTCGGACAAAACACTGCCCATGTACAATTCAGGCACATAAGCGCATGGTACCGATGTATTTGATCTGAACAGCCAGCACAGATCACAACGCTACATTGGCTGGACCAGATAAAGGGTGTCACGTAGCTCGGCCTTCAAAACGCCTCACTCTGCACAAAGTCACTAGTCTCAGATTCTTAAATTTTCTTTCAACTTTAGGGTCTATATCTGAAACAAACATCTATTTGGAATTTGTTTTTAAAAACTAGATAAAATCTTATTCGGACTATTTCTAGTGTAGTAAGCACATATTGGTGTACTTCTATGTCAAAGCTGATTATGGCGAATCTATTTTGGCAGCACAACAAGTCCATAGATGAACAAACAAGGAATAAGCAAGCACTATTAAGAATTCAAGGACTAAACAAGGGCTAAGCGTGATATGTATTCTGAACCTCCAGACTTGCATCTACCTAGCCGGCGGTGACTAAATTAACACCAACAAGAATTCCGTGGTACATGTCGGCTGGTGCGATAGTTTCTGGTGCGTTCAACTCCTATGTTCGCTAGTACCAACAAAGATATGCAACACTTGACACCAAAAAATAAAAAATAAAATAAAAGGGGATCTACTTCTCTCTCAAGCTGCTGGCCGGATGGCTACTGTAGGGTAAACAACTTGAGGACTCGGATACATAATGTGAACATGAAAAATGTATAGCTCGAGCTCACGCAAAACACGCGCCACCATCACTGACCACACACATTTTGTAAGCAAAGCAGGAGAGGTGCTCAACGCATTTTATAATTTTGTTTTGCAATTCAATAGCATTGCCCCAGAACCCATACTATCCTACCTTCTTTATACACATAGTAATGGAAGAGGGGTGCAATTATTTCCAACAACTTTTTACGGACAGAAAGGCTTCCAGTTAATTGGCTCAAATCAATTTGATGACATCATATGTCGGTTCTTGGCTTCAGTAGAAAAATTGCATCATGGTAGAGTTCGACGGCTTTAGTTCTCGCTTGCAAATTATGAAGATGACCATCTAGTCTAGTACTATGGCACACCCGTAAGATTGCAGTCTTTTATGTTGCACATGTTGTTCGATGGACATATTTACAACACACTCTTTCGAGAGTACTTTACAACACACTCTTCACTTTGCCAACTGACAACAGCAACAACAACCACAAGAGGCCAAATTTCAGCAAAATAGAGTTTACATAACTTCTGCCTCTTTCGGTATTTTACAAAAAACTCTTAGACCACTAAACCAAATAATACCAAAATTTGGTAGACGAGTAGGCACACGACTTTTTGAGATCCCTCAAAATTTCAGCTCAGCCGGACACGGTTTACCTACCCAAAAAGTTCGTCTCTCAAAACTACTCAGTTCTGAAATTGTAGCAGGTCGAGTTGACAAAACCAATCTCCAATATGATGCTTCGCGAATGCAATCCTCAAATCCGCGAGTTCTGAAATTGAAGTAATCAAATTAAGTAATGATCTCACCAAGTTTGGGGTCAATCCAAGCACGTTGGAATCTCCAATCACAAGTTTGAACACTGTCTAGTCAGAAGCAACAAATCTGGATTGAACCTCCACTTCTTCTTCCTCTTCTCTTCTCTCAGGTTATGTTCCTCTCTTGTGTGCTCCCTTACTCTCACAATGGTAGCCACCGCCAACAGGGGTTAATTGGCTAGGGTTTTCTTCTCTACTCCCTTCACTAGGAAGCACTCACAACCATTGGATGCAAATCAGATCAACGGCTCACACGTATTAGACTTTTAGGCTGATGTTAGGATGCGAACACACCTCCATGTGGAGGTACTTAGCCCAACATTATGAATAGGCTGACTAGAGAATTGTTTGAAAATACCATGATTAGATCCAAATTTTACTTTTCTGCTTCCCATAGTAGAGGCTGAGAAAAGTTCTCTAGTGGTGCCGTAGACGCTCGCAAAAAACATTTCCCATGTGCCTCCAATTCCTATCTCATGTTAGCTGGTGGATCTCGCCTATCTAACACCTATACACAATCGATCATGTAGTAATACTTCTTCTTTAGTAGACAAGTGAGAGAGCTGCCTAAGTGTGTAGGATATAAGAGCTATGCTTTTCCAACGGTATCCATAAATCCATTGTATCCTCATGTAAATATCCAGCAAACGTCATCTACAACGGACATATGGTAGTACACCCGTGTGCAGGGGCGGACCCAGGATTGGGCTAAGCCCAGGGCCCAGGCTGCTACAGTACCGCTACAGTGTGTAATCTGCTATAGTAAACAAAGGAAGTTATCATCACGCCCCAGGCCCAGGCCCCCCTGCCTGGGTCCTGGATCCGCCACTGCCCGTGTGTACAAGACTAATTATTTAACCATCAGTTTTTTGTTTGAAAAGAAGGTTGAAACCCCAGCCTCTACATCACGTGCACACAACAAATTTTAATTAAAAGTTCATGCACGACAACAAGGCCGAATACATCAACTCACCGAGTACATGAAATTGACTACTATGACATGAATACGACTAAGTCAACCTCCTCCTCAGCAATGCCTTCAAGAATTAAATACATGCACTCGTGCCACCATCGTCGCCTATGGTCGACTTCTCGGTACAGTTCTAGCTAGCCTTAATTTTAGGGATTTTTATTTCTGTGCCCCTGGTTCTTTAGTTCTACTCATTCATCCTCACGCTCTTAACTTTTGCTCACTTTTCCCCACTCCCTTGCCCGAAAACCTCAGAACTGGTCACAGCGGACGTTGCCGTCGGGTCAATGGCTTGACCGTTAACTCTGACTAGTTGGTCCATGTAGGGCAGAGTCCATATTTTGACCGTTACGTGGTAACCAGTGGGGCCGCGAAACTGACACTCACGGTAACCTGAATCAGATCCAGTCGCTTCCGCGCCGCCCCCTCCGCCGCCGTTGTGCCGCCTCTGCCACCGTCGTGCCGCCTCCGCCGCACTCTTGCCGCCTCCGCCGCATCTACCCTCTCTCCCCATCTAGGATTAGGAAGCGATGTCGGGGGGGG
Organism: Triticum aestivum; assembly: GCF_018294505.1. NCBI lineage: Eukaryota > Viridiplantae > Streptophyta > Magnoliopsida > Poales > Poaceae > Triticum > Triticum aestivum. The sequence goes on from NC_057811.1 coordinate 101,495,169, forward strand.
CACCCCGTCCGGCCCATCGACCGTGGAGATGATTGGGTCGAATCAGAGGTTGATAATTCATGAATTCCACCTGGGTAAGCATCGTTTTCCTCTCAAATTGATTAGGTGATCCGTAAATTAGGCTGTATTTGACCACCGTTGGCGTGAATCAGCGCAATTTATCTGAAAGTTTTCGGCCTAACTGCGCCCTTTATCTTATTTCAATCGAATAGGGTTGATCATGCACTTGCTTTTCGGCTGGCGGTTAGAATGGAAACTAGCGAGCTGCGTGGAACTAAACCGTGTGTGATTTCTGGATTTTTCTATCCTAAAGTGGTAGAAACCAGCGTTTTGTTCAGAGATTTCCGTGAGGCACTCTGTTGTGAGTATGCGTGGAGCCCTGCCGATGATGTTGAACTGAGATATTTCGACAGTACCGAGCAGAGATTTCTCCCATTAACTTGTAATGAGCATCTGGGATTGCTATTTAGTTTGAATGCTGACAGCCATTTCGGTAAAATCCATATCGGTGTGCTTCAGGCACGCAAACAACGTATCCCGAAGGGTGTTCAAACATCATCTGTCTCTGCTAATAGTGAGCGTCCTGGCACTCCTTGTAGGTCGAGACCAAGTAAACCTAGTGGTTCTGAAAGCCACAACATGTCGGCTGCCGCTAATTTGGCCACGTCTCCTCTCCCTTCTGTACCTGATGTAGAAGTAGATGCAGAGCCTGACGAGGAAGTGCCTCAACATGATGATGGGGATGAGATTCTATTCCCTGAACTGGTAGATAGAGTCAGTCAACATGCAGTGGAAGATGAATATGCAGAAGAGCCTAGCAGCCATGCTAGATTTGATGACACTGATGATGAAGAGAGGGAGGAGAACACCGACCCCTTAGTTTTACAAGAATATGATGGTGAGGACATGCCAACAATTGAGGGGAACAGGGAGAATTCTGATCTTACTCCAGGAACAGTATTCGAATCGATGGTGGACTGTCGTAATGCAGTGACTACATATTGCATTCTCACTGAAAACTCTTATGAGGTTGATAGGAGTGAGCCTGGAAGATTCACTGTTCATTGCCCTTATGATAGGTGTAGGTGGAGGTTGCATGCATCCACTATGCGAAAGAGCAAATTGATTCAGGTATTACAACTGAATATTGTTATCAGATTATTTATCCATTCTATATTCAGATCATGTGTACTGTTTCTTAATTGTATTTGACATCATTTTTCATTTTGTTTCAGATAAAAAGCAACCCACATGGGCACACTTGCCCACCTGGAGGGGGAGGGGGAAAGAACAAATCTAAGCTTGCAAAGACTAGGTGGGTGGCAGATGCAATCTTGGATTGGGTGAGGGAAACACCAACAATTGGTCCAACAGCACTCCATGGGAAGCTATTTGAGAAGTACAAGATTAATGTACAATACATGAAGATTTTCTATGCTAAGGAAAGGGCTCTTGATAGGATTAATGGTCCATGGAATGAGAGTTTTCAGTTGCTTTACACCTTCAAAGCTGAAGTGGAGACGGCTAGTCCAGGGAGTATTGTAGAGATTGACAAGCATACAGTTAAGTACAAATTAAAAGGGAAGGCAATAGAGAAGGAGTGCTTCAGGAGGGCTTTTGTTTGTTTCAAGGCTTGCTAGCAGGGGTTTCTGAATGGTTGTAGGCCCTATTTGGCTGTCGATGCGACTGTTGGGGAACGTAGCAATAATTCAAAATTTTCCTACGTGTCACCAAGATCAATCTAGGAGATGCTGGCAACGAGAGAGAGGGAGTGCATCTTCATACCCTTGAAGATCGCTAAGCGAAAGCGTTACAAGAACGCGGTTGATGGAGTCGTACTCGCGGCGATTCAAATCGCAGAAGATCCGATCTAGCGCCGAACGGACGGCGCCTCCGCGTTCAACACACGTACAGCCCGGGGACGTCTCCTCCTTCTTGATCCAGCAAGGGGAGAGGAGAAGTTGAGGGAGAACTCCAGCAGCACGACGGCGTGGTGGCAATGGAGCTCGTGGTTCTCCGGCAGAGCTTCGCTAAGCACTACGGAGGAGGAGGAGGAGTTAGAGGAGGAGAGGGCTGCGCCAAGGGAAGGGTGTGGCTGCCCTCCCACCCCCTCACTATATATAGGGGGAAGGGAGAGGGGGCCAGCCCCTCTAGATGGATCTAGAGGAGGAGGCGGCGGCCAGGGGAAACCCTAGATGGGTTTGGGCGCCCCCACCCCCTAGGAAACTTGCCCCCCAAGCCGGGAGGGGCGGCTGCCCTAGGGGTGGCGCCCCCACCTCTCCTGGTTACGTGAGAGGGGTTGGGAGGGGCGCACAGCCCCTTAGTGGGCTGGTTTGCCCCTTCCCCTTGGCCCATAAGGCCCCCCAACGCTTGCCAGGGCCTCCGAAACCCCTTTCGGACATGCTGGCCATAGCCTGGTACCCCCGGAACAATTCCGGACTCCAATACCCTTCGTCCAATATACCGATCTTCACCTCCGGACCATTCCGGAGGTCCTCGTCATGTCCGGGATCTCATCCGGGACTCCGAACAACCTTCGGTAACCACATACTATTTCCCATAACAACTCTAGCGTCACCGAACCTTAAGTGTGTAGACCCTACGGGTTCGGGAACCATGCAGACATGACCGAGACACCTCTCCGGCCAATAACCAATAGCGGGATCTGGATACCCATACTGGCTCCCACATGTTCCACGATGATCTCATCGGATGAACCACGATGTCGGGGATTCAATCAATCCCGTATACAATTCCCTTTGTCTATCGGTATGTTACTTGCCCGAGATTCGATCGTCCGTATCCCTATACCTTGTTCAATCTCATTACCGGCAAGTCTCTTTACTCGTTCTGTAACGCATGATCCCGTGACTAACTCCTTAGTCACATTGAGCTCATTATGATGATGCATTACCGAGTGGGCCCAGAGATACCTCTCCGTCATACGGAGTGACAAATCCCAGTCTCGATTCGTGCCAAACCAACAGACACTTTCGGAGATACCTGTAGTGCACCTTTATAGCCACCCAGTTACGTTGTGACGTTTGGTACACCCAAAGCATTCCTACGGTATCCGGGAGTTGCACAATCTCATGGTCTAAGGAAACGATACTTGACATTAGAAAAGCTCTTAGCAAACGAACTACACGATCTTGTGCTATGCTTAGGATTGGGTCTTGTCATCACATCATTCTCCTAATGATGTGATCCCGTTATCAATGACATCCAATGTCCATGGTCAGGAAACCATAACCATCTATTGATCAATGAGCTAGTTAACTAGAGGCTTACTAGGGACATGTTGTGGTCTATGTATTCACACATGTATTATGGTTTCCAGTTAATACAATTATAGCATGAACAATAGACAATTATCATGAACAAGAAAATACAATAATAACCATTTTAGTATTCCCTCTAGGGCATATTTCCAACAGCGACTGCTTTGAATGGAAGATGGAGAGGCCAGCTAGCAGCATCTTCTGCAGTTGATGGACACAACTGGCTATTCCCAGTTGCATTTGGTGTGTTAGAGGTAGAGAGTGAGGAGAGTTGGGTTTGGTTTCTGCAGCAGTTGCACAAGATTATAAGTACACCCTCAGGTTTAGTTATACACACAGATGCTTGCAAGGGTTTAGAAACTGCAGTAGAAATTGTATTCCCTGGAGTGGAACATAGGAAATGTATGCGACACCTAGCGCAGAATTTTAAAAAGAAATTCAAAGGCAAAGTTTATGATGAGAATCTATGGCCAGCATCATACACATGCAGCTTGAGGAAGAATGAGCACCATTTGAGAGTGTTGTATGCTCATAATCCTTTGGTGAAGGAGTACATGGATGAACATCATGGAAAGTTGTGGTCAAGAAGAAAATTCAATGAAATCTGCAAAGTAGACTATGTGAGCAATAACCTCGCTGAGTGTTTCAATGCAAAGTTCAAGTCAGTGAAAGGGCTTTTGTTGTGGCAAGCATTTGATAAGATCAGGCAGATGATCATGGTAAAGATGGCTCTTCGTAAAAGAATTGCAGAAACACAATATGTTGGCCATCTTATGCTCCCATCTCTGATTAAGGCATTGCATGCCAAGGCAAGAGGACTAAGAATGAAATGCATTCGACCGTCGACATACGAGGCTGAGGTGACATACACTGACAGTAAAAATAGGGAATGGAGATATCCAGTGGACCTTGCAACCAATGAATGCAGCTGTAGGCAATGGCAGATCCGTGGGAAGCCGTGCATACATGCCCTACATCTCATGACTGCTTTTGGAGGTGAAGATGGTGAAGTTGATCAGTATTGCTCTGAATATTTCTCTATTGCCAAATTTAGGGCTGCTTATGCTGAAAATGTGCCTACACTCTTGGAAAAGACTAATGGAACATAATAGACCCAGGGTTTGATACGTCTCCAACGTATCTATAATTTTTTATTGTTCCATGCTATATTTTATTCTGTTGTGGATGTTGAAATGGCTTTATTATACACTTTTATATTATTTTTGGGACTAACCTATTAACCGGAGGCCCAACCCAAATTGTTGTTTTTTTTGCCTATTTCAGTGTTTCGAACGAAAAGGTTATCAAACGGAGTCCAAACGGAATGAAACCTTCGGGAACGTGATTTTTGGAACAAACGTGATCCAGAGGACTTGGAGTCTACGTAAAGCAATCAACGAGGAGAGCACGAGGCAGGGGGCGCGCCTACCCCCCTGGGCATATATTCATGAAAACATAATAGGTTCAGATCTGAAATCATGGCACTCGGGCCCTGGTGACAAGCATTAAGCATAGCAAAGTCATAGCAACATCAATCTCAGAACATAGTGGATACTAGGGATCAAACCCTAACAAAACTAACTCGATTACATGATAGATCTCATCCAACCCATCACCGTCCAGCAAGCCTACGATGGAATTACTCACGCACGGCGGTGAGCATCATGAAATTGGTGATGGAGGATGGTTGATGATGACGATGGCGACGGATTCCCCTCTCCGGAGCCCCGAACGGACTCCAGATCAGCCCTCCCGAGATGTTTTAGGGCTTGGCGGCGGCTCCGTATTGTAAAACGCGATGAATCCTTCTCTCTTATTTTTTTCTCCCCGAAAGTGAATATATGGAGTTGGAGTTGAGGTCGGTGGAGCGTCAGGGGGCCCACGAGGCAGGGGGCACGCCCCCCACCCTCGTGGACAGGGTGTGGGCCCCCTGACGTGGATTCTTCTTCCAGTATTTTTAATATTTTCCAAAAATATGTTCCGTGGAGTTTCAAGTCATTCCGAGAACTTTTGTTTCTGCACATAAATAACACCATGGAAAGTCTGCTGAAAACAGTGTCAGTCCGGGTTAGTTCCATTCAAATCATGCAAGTTAGCGTCCAAAACAAGGGCAAAAGTGTTTGGAGAAGTAGATACGACGGAGACGTATCAACTCCCCCAAGCTTAAACTTTTGCTTGTCCTCAAGCAATTCAGTTGATAAACTGAAAGTGATAAAGAAAAACTTTTACAAACTCTGTTTGCTCTTGTTGTTGCAAATATGTAAAGCCAGCATTCAAGTTAACCATATTCACAATAACTCTTATGTCTCATGTTTACTCATATTAATAGAATAATCAACTAGCGAGCAATAATAATAAATCTCGGATGACAACACTTTCTCAAAACAATCATGATATGATATAACAAGATGGTATCTCGCTAGCCCTTTCTGAGACCGCAAAATATAAATGCAGAGCACCTTTAAAGATCAAGGACTGACTAAACATTGTAATTCATGGTAAAAGAGATCCAATCATAGTCATACCCAATATAAATTAATAGTAATGGATGCAAATGACAGCAGTGCTCTCCAGCTGGTGCTTTTAATAAGAGGGTGATGACTCAACATGAAAGTAAATAGATAGACCCTTCGCAGAGGGAAGCAGGGATTTGTAAAGGTGCCAGAGCTCGATTTTGAAATAGAGATAAATAATATTTTGAGCGGCATACTTTCATTGTCAACATAACAACCAAGAAATGGCGATATCTTCCATGCTACACACATTATAGGCGGTTCCCAAACAGAATGGTAAAGTTTATACTCCCCCTCCACCACAAGCATCAATCCATGGCTTGCTCGAAACAACGAGTGCCTCCAACTAACAACAGTCCCGGGGGGAGTTTTGTTTGCAATTATTTTGATTTGATTTGCATAAAGCATGGGACTGGGCATCCAGGTGACCAGCCATTTTCTCGTGAGTAAGGAGCGGAGTCTACTCCTCTTGAGAATAACCCACCTAGCATGGAAGATACGGACAACCCTAGTTGATACATGAGCTATTCGAGCATACAAAACATAATTTCATTTGAAGGTTTAGAGTTTGGCACATACAAATTTACTTGGAACGGCAGGTAGATACCGCATATAGGAAGGTATAGTGGACTCATATGGCATAACTTTGGGGTTTAAGGAATTGGATGCACAAGCAGTATTCCCGCTTAGTACAAGTGAAGGCTAGAAAAAGACTGGGAAGCGACCAACTAGAGAGCGACAACAGTCATGAACATGCATTAAAATTAATAAACATTGAGTGCAAGCATGAGTAGGATATAATCCACCATGAACATAAATATCGTGAAGGCTATGTTGATTTGTTTCAACTACATGTGTGAACATGTGCCAAGTCGAGTCACTTAAATCATTCAAAGGAGGATACCACCCCATCATACCACATCACAACCATTTTAATAGCATGTTGGCATGCAAGGTAAACCATTATAACTCATAGCTAATTAAGCATGGCACAAGTAACTATAATCTCTAATTGTCATTGCAAACATGTTTATTCATAATAGGCTGAATCAGAAACGATGAACTAATCATATTTACAAAAACAAGAGAGGTCGAGTTCATACCAGCTTCTCTCATCTCAGTCAGTCCATCATATATCATCATTATTGCCTTTCACTTGCACGACCGAACGATGTGAAAATAATAAGAGTGCATGTGGATTGGACTAAGCTGGAATCTGCGAGCATTCAATAAACAGGAGAAGACAAGGCAATATGGGCTCTTGGTTAAATAAAAAATAATGCATAATAGAGCCACTTCAATAATTTAATCATGGTCTTCTCCTATCGACCCCCAAAGAAAAAATAAAAACTATTTACACGGGAAAGCTCCCAACAAGCAAAAGAAGAACGGGAAATCTTTTTGGGTTTTCTTTTAATTATTACTACTACAGCAAGAAAAGTAAACTGGCTAAAGCTATTACTAATTATTTTGGTTTTTCTTAAGATTTAACAAACACACAAGAAGAAAGAAAGAAAAAGAAAATAAGCTAGCATGGATAGTACAGTGAAAAAGTATGAGCACCGACAACTAGCATGAGTGTGTGGACATAAATGTAATGTCGGTGGGAAATACGTACTCCCCCAAGCTTAGGCTTTTGGCCTAAGTTGGTTTATTGCCACGGATGGCCTGGCGGATATCCAAAGTTGTAGTTGGGGTCGTACTGAGATGAAAAGACTCTGATTGCCACTGGTTGGCAATCATTTCCGGATCCCACTGGTAATTAGATTGTCGTGGAGGTTCAAATTGTGGTTCCGGCTCCGGCTCTGTGGCTGATGTAGGGTTCCGGTAGGCATAGATGGCCGCCAACGGAACTAGATACGGGCCTGCAGATAAATCAAACAAGGAAGGAGCAGGCAAGGTAATAGTCTCAGGGTGATGTTTATCAAAGAACAATTTGTATTTAAGCGCCCCTTCCCTATTCGTAACAATAAAATCATGCGGTACCATACTCTTATAATCTAAATAAGCAGTGGGCAGTAATTATTCTTCTTTTTCATAGTGCTTAATAGGTATGTTATAGTGTGCAGCAAGGCGTGAAGCATAAATAATTCCAAAGATGGGGCCCTTTGTACGGTTCAGACTTAACCGTTTAGCAATAATACCACCCATACTAACAGAGTTGTCACAGAATAAACCGTGGAACAAAATAATAATATCAGGAACACTAAGGTTTCCACCGTTTCCGCGACCAATTAAGCAACGACTAGCAAATATTGCAAAGTAGCGTAAAACAGGAAAATGTATGCTAGTGATTCTTGCATCGGAAACCTTCCTAGTTTCCCCTACAGTAATAGTGTCAATAAACCCAGCCACATCTTTACGATGTGGTTCCTCTAAACTACCCTCAAAAGGTATTTTGCAAACCTTGCAAAATTCATCTAGTGACATCTTCTTAACCACATCATATAAATGAAACTCTACTAAAGGAGGTGATTCCTTAGGATAATAGTAGAAGTTTTGCACAAAAGTATTGGTGAGTAAGAGATACTGTTTGCGTTGGTCGCAGGGGAAGTCGGTGAGGCCTGCATTCTCAGCCAATTCATAAAAATCATCATAAATCCCGGCTGCTCTCAAGAAATCATTGGAAGGCCGTTCACATGGCCGAACCTCCGCGGTACGAGGCAGATTATATTTGGGCCTCTCTGCTTCTTCACCTTGCTTTTCCTTCGAGCTTCGGCTCGATGAGCCCCTCAAAAATCTCTTCATTATTTTCTGAAAAATTCTGAAATTTTTAGTAACTTCAAATAAAAGTGAACCAAGCTCAACAAAATTGATAGCAACTACTCCTACAAGTGCCTAAAGCCTATATCATGCATTAGAACTACTTAGAACCATATAAATTTGACATGCAAGCTCAAGAACATGGTCACCTAGGCAGCACAAATTTGCAATGAATAAAGCACTAGAACAAAAACTAATTGGACCAATGGAGGAGTCACATATCAAGAAACAATCACCTAAAGCAGTTTTGTGAGAGGTGCTTTGAGCAAGGAGATCGAAAATCGCAGTAAAATGAGCTAGAACTTGTGCTTGAGCTGGATGGTGATTTTTTGGGAGGAAGAAGAAGTGTGTGGGTGCAGGAATAAGTGGAGGGGAGCCACCATGTGCCCACGAGGCAGGGGGCGCGCCCTGTAGGGGTGGGCGCGCCTTGGACCCTCGTGGCCAGGTGCTTGCTCCCCCTGCTTTGTTCTCAGTGCCAGATATTCTCAAATATTCCAGAAAAAATCATATTCCATTTTCAGGGCATTTGGAGAACTTTTATTTTCGGGGTATTTTTATATTGCACGGATAATTCAGAAAACAGATAGGAAAAATACTATTTTTGCTTTATTTCAACTAAATAACAGAAAGTAGAGAGAGGGTACAGAAGGTTGTGCCTTCTAGTTTTATCCATCTCATGCTCATCAAAAGGAATCCACTAACAAGGTTGATCAAGTCTTGTTAACAAACTCATTCCGAATAACATGGAACCGGAGAAATTTCGAATAACACTATGTTACCTCAACGGGGATATGCACATCCCCAATAATAAGAATATCATATTTCTTTTTGACAGTAGGAAGAGGAAATTCAAAACCTCCAATAATAATTGATGGAATTTTTCCAATAGAATTGATACTGTGGACTTGAGGTTGTTTCCTCGGAAAGTGTACCGTATGCTCATTGCCATTAACATGAAAAGTGACATTGCCTTTGTTGCAATCAATAACAGCCCCTGCAGTATTCAAAAAAGGTCTTCCAAGAATAATAGACATACTATCGTCCTCGGGAATATCAAGAATAACAAAGTCCGTTAAAATGGTAACGTTTGCAACCACAACAGGCACGTCCTCACAAATACCGACAGGTATAGCGGTTAATTTATCGGCCATTTGCAAAGATATTTCAGTAGGTGTCAACTTATTCAAGTCAAGTCTACGATATAAAGAGAGAGGCATAACACTAACACCGGCTCCAAGATCACATAAAGCAGTTTTAGCATAGTTTCTTTTAATGGAGCATGGTATAGTAGGTACTCCTGGATCTCCAAGTTTCTTTGGTATTCCGCCCTTAAAAGTATAATTAGCAAGCATGGTGGAAATTTCAGCTTCCGGTATCTTTCTCTTATTATTAACAATTTCTTTCATGTATTTAGCATAAGGATTCATTTTGAGCATATCAGTTAATCGCATACGCAAGAAGATAGGTCTAATCATTTCAGCAAAGCACTCAAAATCCTCATCATCCTTTTTCTTGGATGGTTTGGGAGGAAAAGGCATGGGTTTCTGAACCCATGGTTCTCTTTCTTTACTGTGCTTCCTAGCAACAAAGTCTCTCTTATCATAACGTTGATTCTTTGATTGTGGGTTATCAAGATCAACAGCAGGTTCAATTTCTACATCATTATCATTACTAGGTTGAGCATCATCATGAACATCTTCATTAATATTATCACTAGGTTCATGTTCATTACCAGATTGGGTTTCAGCATCAGAAATAGAAATATCATTTGGATTCTCAGGTGTTTCAGCAATAGGTTCACTAGAAGCATGCAAAGTCCTATCATTTTTCTGTTTCTTCTTTTTAGAAGAACTAGGTGTGTCAATATTATTTCTCTGAGAATCTTGCTCAATTCTCTTAGGATGGCCTTCAGGATACAAAGGTTCCTGAGTCATTTTACCGGTTCTAGTAGCCACTCTAACAGCATAATCATTATTCTTATTATTTAATTCATTGAGCAAATCATTTTGAGCCTTAAGTACTTGTTCTACTTGAGTGGTAACCATAGAAGCATGTTTGCTAATGAGTTTAAATTCACCTTTAACTCTAGACATATAATCACCCAAGTGTCCAAGCGTATCGGAATTGCATTTCAATTGTCTACCAAAATAAGCATTGAAGTTTTCTTGTTTAACAATAAAGTTGTCAAACTCATCTAAGCATTGTCTGGCAGACTTATATTGGGGGATATCACCTTCATCAAATCTATAGAGAGAATTTACCTTTACTACCTGTGTCGGGTTATCAAGACCATGAGTTTCTTCAGTAGGTGATGAATTAAGATCATATGTTTCTTCAACAGGCGGTAAATTAAGACCATGTATTTCTTCAATAGGAGGTAAATTCTTAACATCTTCAGCTTTAATACCTTTTTATTTCATAGATTTCTTTGCCTCTTGCATATCTTCAGGACTGAGAAATAGAACACCTCTTTTCTTCGGAGTTGGTTTAGGAATAGGCTCAGGAGTTGGCTCAGGAAGTGTCCAATTATTTTCATTTGTCAACATATTATTCAATACAATTTTAGCTTCATCCGGTGTTCTTTCCCTGAAAACAGAACCAGCACAACTATCCAGGTAATCTCTGGAAGCATCGGTTAGTCCATTATAAAAGATATCAAGTATTTCATTTTTCTTAAGAGGATGATCAGGCAAAGCATTAAGTAATTGGAGAAGCCTCCCCCAAGCTTGTGGGAGACTCTCTTCTTCAATTTGCACAAAATTATATATATCCCTTAAAGCAGCTTGTTTCTTATGAGCAGGGAAATATTTAGCAGAGAAGTAATAAATCATATCCCGGGGACTACGCACAGAACCAGGATCAAGAGAGTTAAACCATATCTTAGCATCACCCTTTAATGAGAACGAAAATATTTTAAGGATATAAAGATAGCGAGATTTCCCATCATTAGTGAACAGGGTGGCTATATCATTTAATTTAGTAAGATGTGCCACAACGGTTTCAGATTCATGGCCATAAAAAGGATCAGACTCAACCAAAGTAATTATATCAGGATCTACAGAGAATCCATAATCCTTATCAGTAACACAGATAGGTGAAGTAGCAAAAGCAGGGTCAGGTTTCATTCTAGCATTAAGAGATCGCTGCTTCCATTTAGCTAATAGCTTCTTAAGATCACTTCTATCATTGCAAGCAAGAATAGCTCTAGCAGATTCTTCATCCAGAACATAACCCTTAGGCACAATAGGCAATTCATATTTATTAGGGGGAGAGTCTTCATCATCACTATCTTCAATATTATCAGTTTCAATAATTTCATTCTCTCTAGCCCTAGCAAGTTGTTCATCAAGAAATTCACCAAGTGGCACAGTAGTATCAAGCATAGAAGTAGTTTCATCATAAGTATCATGCATAGCAGAAGTGGCATCATCAATAACATGCGACATATCAGAATGAATAGCAGAAGCAGGTTTAGGAGTCGCAAGCTTACTCAAAACAGAAGGTGAATCAAGTGCAGAGCTAGATGGCAGTTCCTTACCTCCCCTCGTAGTTGAGGGATAAATTTTTGTTTTCTCGTCTTTCAAGTTCTTCATAGTGACCAGCAGATATAAATCCCATGTGACTCAAAGAATAGAGCTATGCTCCCCGGCAACGGCGCCAGAAAATAGTCTTGATAACCCACAAGTATAGGGGATTGCAACAGTTTTCGAGGGTAGAGTATTCAACCCAAATTTATTGATTCGACACAAGGGGAGCCAAAGAATATTCTCAAGTATTAGCAGTTGAGTTGTCAATTCAACCACACCTGGATAACTTAGTATCTGCAGCAAAGTATTTAGTAGCAAAGTAATATGGAAGTAACGGTAACAGTAGCGAAAGTAATATTTTTGGGTTTTGTAGTGATTGTAACAGTAGCAACGGAAAAGTAAATAAGCGAAGACCAATATATGAAAAGCTCGTAGGCATTGGATCGGTGATGGAGAATTATGCCGGATGCGATTATTCATGTAACAGTTATAACATAGGGTGACACAGAACTAGCTCCAATTCATCAATGTAATGTAGGCATGTATTCCGAATATAGTCATACGTGCTTATGGAAAAGAACTTGCATGACATCTTTTGTCCTACCCTCCCGTGGCAGCAGGGTCCTAACGGAAACTAAGGGATATTAAGGCCTCCTTTTAATAGAGTACCGGACCAAAGCATTAACACATAGTGAATACATGAACTCCTCAAACTATGGTCATCACCGGGAGTGGTCCCGATTATTGTCACTTCGGGGTTGCCGGATCATAACACATAGTAGGTGACTATAGACTTGCAAGATAGGATCAAGAACACACATATATTCATGAAAACATAATAGGTTCAGATCTGAAATCATGGCACTCGGGCCCTAGTGACAAGCATTAAGCTTAGCAAAGTCATAGCAACATCAATCTCAGAACATAGTGGATACTAGGGATCAAACCCTAACAAAACTAACTCGATTACATGATAGATCTCATCCAACCCATCACCGTCCAGCAAGCCTACGATGGAATTACTCACGCACGGCGGTGAGCATCATGAAATTGGTGATGGAGGATGGTTGATGATGACGATGGCGACGGATTCCCCTCTCCGGAGCCCGGAACGGACTCCAGATCAGCCCTCCCGAGAGGTTTTAGGGCTTGGCGGCGGCTCCGTATCGTAAAACGCGATGAATCCTTCTCTCTTATTTTTTTCTCCCCGAAAGTGAATATATGGAGTTGGAGTTGAGGTCGGTGGAGCGTCAGGGGGGCCACGAGGCGGGGGCGCGCGCCCAGGGGGGCAGGCACGCCCCCCACCCTCGTGGACAGGGTGTGGGCCCCCTGACGTGGATTCTTCTTCCAGTATTTTTAATGTTTTCCAAAAATATGTTCCGTGGAGTTTCAGGTCATTCCGAGAACTTTTGTTTCTGCACATAAATAACACCATGGAAAGTCTGCTGAAAACAGCGTCAGTCCGGGTTAGTTCCATTCAAATCATGCAAGTTAGAGTCCAAAACAAGGGCAAAAGTGTTTGGAAAAGTAGATACGACGGAGATGTATCAGATATTCGTAGTCTCTCCATCTCTAATGCGCCTAATGACCCCTTGTGCCAGGATGTCACGGCCATCCAATATCGCCCGCCATATCTGGGATGGATGCGACCCCAGTTCGGCTTGAAGGAGAGAGCAATGTGGGAAATATACTGCCTTGAGAACACGGGCACTTAGCGATGTGCTATCTGTCAGGGTGCGCCATGCCTGCCTTGCCAGAAGGGCAAGGTTAAAAATCTCCATGTCACGAAAACCTAGGCCCCCAAGTGCTTCGGTAGAGTCATTACATCCCATGGCACCCAACTGGGCTTTCTCTTTCCCTATTTGGAGCCCAACCAAAATTGTCGAATAATAGACATTATGCTCTCACATAAACCTCGTGGCAATCTGAAGCAAGACATGGAGTAGACTGGTATAGTTTGTGCAACAGATTTAATCAAAACTTCTTTACCAGCAACTGAGAGTAATTTTTCCATCCAACCTTTGATCTTCTCCCAAACACGATCCCGGAGATATTTGAATGTACCGTTCTTTGATTGGCCGACATCAGTCGGCATACCCAGGTAGCGCTCACTCAAAGACTCGTTATGTACCTGCAAATTGTTCTTGACAGTTTCTCTCACCTGCACCGGGCACCCCTTGCTGAAGAAAATTGAGGATTTCTCATTGTTGATCCGCTGTCCAGAAGCATTGCAATATGTATCAAGTAGGTTTGACACCATAGTTGAATTCTCCCCACTTGCCTTAAATAACAACAGGCTATCATCTGCAAACAAGAGATGGTTAATGGTGGGAGCCGTCGGATCCACCTGGATACCTGTCAGAGACGAATGAGAACTTGATTTAAGGAGGCACGAAAGACCCTCTGCTGCAATCAAGAACAAGTAGGGGAGATTGGGTCTCCCTGCCGGATATCGCGTGTAGGTATAAAAGAGTCAAGCTTCTCGCCATTAAAACAAACAGAGAATGAAACTAAAGAGAACATGCCCATGACCACATCTATCCAATGATGACCAAATCCTAGTTTAGTCATGATACATCTCAAATAAGCCCACTCCAGTCTGTCATATGCCTTCATCATATCCAGCTTCAAAGCACGATAACTGTTTGATTTTGCTCTCGATCTCTTCATAAAGTGTAAGCATTCATAAGCACTGATTATATTATCTGTATCAACCTCCCATGGACAAATGCAGACTGTTCCTCGGAAATTATGTTAGGCAATATAGTTTTCAACCTGTTTGCTATCACCTTCAAGGCTATTTTATACAAAACATTGCACAGACTTATAGGCCGGAATTGAGCAAGTATTGTGGGGGTCGTTACCTTAGGAATCAAGACCAAAACAGTATCGTTGACAGATTCTGGGCTCTCCTCGCCATTCACTATTTTGAGCACTACATTTGTTACTTCATCCCCACAAATATCCCAGTGCCTCTGGTAAAAATGAGCAGGAAACCCATCTAGACCCAGAGCCTTGGTCAGAAACATTTGAAATAAAATGATCTTGACCTCTTCCTTAGTGTACGGGGCACACATGTTAGAGTTCATCTTAGCTGTCACCTTCCTCGGTACATGTTCGAGCACCGCATCCATATTCTGGACTCCTTCGGAGAGGTATAAGGCCTTATAAAAATCATTAGCTAATACCTTTAGCTCTGCTCGGTCGGAGATCTCCACTCCTAGAGAGTTCTGTAATGCTTTGATCATATTATTTTTGCGCCGAAGGATAGCTCGAAGATGGAAAAACTTTGTGTTCTTGTCTCCTGCCGAAAGCCACTCAACCCTAGCTCTTTGACGCCACATAATCTCCTCCCTGTAGTACATCTCTATGAGCTTCTCATTTATTTTTAGCTCTACATGGGAAGGACCTGATCTGGCCGGATCGTTCTTGAGTTCCTCTAGCATCTGTTTGAGTTTTTTTATTTCTTTTCTGACACTCCCAAACGTATCCCGGCTCCACTTCTGCAAGCCGTTCACAAAATCCTGCAGTTTGTGGCGCAGTTCTGCCACTGAAGTGCATGGAGGTCCGGCCCCCCATCTAGACGCTATCGTGTCATGGAAGGTTTCATGCGCCTCCCACATCAGCTCATACCTGAAGGGTTTCTGTACCCGCTCGGGTGTCCCTGCATCCAGCTCTAGCAGGAGGGGGCGTGGTCCGATGTTACCCCCGATAAGTGCGTGACCGCTGCTAGTGGAAACCTAGCCAGGCACGACGCATTAGCGAGAGCTCTGTCAAGTCTACACCTCGTATAGCTCCCCCTGTTACCTTCTCAAATGTCCAAAAGTTGCCTTTGTATCTCAAGTCAAGCAACATGCAAATGTCAAGGACTTCTCTGAAGGCTTGGATCTGGGCATTGCTGCGGAGGCCAACTCCTTGTTGTTCATATGGACGTAAAACCTCATTGAAATCACCCAAACAAAGCCATGGAAGACCGCTCAAAGTGCTGATGTTTTTCGAAGTTGTCCATGTGTGATGCTTGTTCCTCAACAGACACATCGAGATGATAAATAGAATAACCAAGAATTTCAACCTTTATTGAATTATTCCAAAACAAGCCTATTCCACCACTCCTACCTTGACTACTGACAGCATAAGAATTATCAAAACTTAACGTCCCAGCTAATGCTTCTGCCCTAGTACCTTCAATTTGTGTTTCAACAACGCACAACAGGGTAGGGGTAAATTGCCTCGCGAAATCGCGAAGCTCAGAACTGTCGCAGCTTTACCCGCACCACGACAGTTCCAACAGAAGATATTCATTGGGCCCGGCAGCACCCCTCGAAGGAGCCCGCCAACGATGAGACAATCTTGCCAAGATCGCCATTTTCTGCAAATCATGATCCTCTGCTGCTACATTGGTTTTGGCCCTCTTCGGGTCTTGTTTACTGCTTGGACTCAGGGGATCAGAAGGGGGGGTGGTAGCGCTAGGGTCGACCCCTGACCTCCATCACTAGGCACATTATGACTTGGTTGCGGCACCAGCTGCATCGGCGTCCTCTTCCTGACATATTCAGCATTTGTCATATCTGTATCAGTTTTGGAGGAATAATCCTCCTTCCCTTCGCTGCCCACATCTTGATGAGAAAAGGCCCCGCTTCCCCGAGCTCCACGGCCTCCTCTTCGTCCACCCCTCCGGCCACGGCCCCCTCCGGGACCCTGTCCAGTGCGCATGGCCCAGGAGGCTTTAAGATATTTGAAAACCAGTGTTGTTGGAGAGGGTGAATTCCACTGCCATGTTCTTTGAATAGGTGGCCCAGCTTACCACAGACCGCACACCAGTCTGGAAGCTTCTCATATCTAACCCTGTAAATCTGGCGCTTTCCGTCCCTTATCATAGAAACTGCATTCTTCAAAGGCTTGTTGACATCGATCCGGACCCAAACCCAATGGAAATTCCCCACAAAGTCAATGCGATTGGGGTTCAGCAAATAAAACTTCTCCAACCTTTTGAGCTAGAGATGGCACCAGATGAGCATACAAAGGCGGGACATCATGAATCTGCACCCAGATCTCGAGAGTATCAAGTTGAACTGTTGTCGGTTTTGCCAAGCCATCATATGGTTTCAGAATAACGGCGTCTCCTCGGAAGTGCCATGGGCCATCACGTGTTACTCTCTCCCAATCTCCCAAACATGAGAACTGGGCTGTGTACAGATTGTCCTCAAGCGGTTTGAACTGGACCTCCTGTGCTAGATCCCACACCGCTCTCATATTCTTGAAAACCCAATATTGGCTGTATGTTTTAGCCGAGTGTACCCTGATCAATGCAATCCATCGCGCCGCCTCCGGCGATGCCTCCTTCTCATCGAACACCACATCGTCAAGGTCTTCCTCTCGAAGACTGAGCTCCATCATCAGTGTTGTTACGTCGTCCGTCCCAGAGAGCCCCGCAGAACGCGATCCAGAAGCTCCGTCCGACGCCATGGAAAACCTCAAACCCTAACCCGATTAGAACACCGGGCCTTGTAGGTAACCCTAGATCCTCCCCTCTCTAGTCCCGCGAGGACCAGGGACGTCGCTGCACCCCCGCTCGAAGAGAGGAGGCCGGGAAACACGGCAGAGGTAGGGAAGAAGACGATCTCAACGACGGCGATCAAGATCACCTCGAGAGAAGGAAAACCCTAGATAAAGGGAAAACATCTTTGGCAGAAGCAACATTAGAGTGGTCTAACAAGAATATATGTATATATATATACCTACTTTTTTACTTTACTAATAAAGCCAGGTGCGTTTCGTCAATTTTTTCATCCGTTCACCATCGATTGTTTTTATATCCAAGGTGGTACTAAATTTTTGTGATCCATCTGCTAGAAAATAAAAAAAACAATTTTGTCCAGAATTTCGTATGTGGTTCGTAGGGCTAAGGCCTAGAGAAGCCAGCCCATTTATATCCTGCCAACGCAGCAGGGAAACATTATTTGTCGCTCAGCGCCGCAAATAATTGGAGCTTTGCATAGGTCGCCCAAGATTGGCCGGGCAATTTTCGTTTTTTCTGTTTTTTTGTTTTCCTTTTTCTTTTTTCCTTCCAATTTTTTTCCTTTTTCCCATAAATGTAATTTTTTCCAGAATTTCTATTTTTTTCAAATAGTTTTATCTTCGGAATTTCAAAATTTGTTCCCCTTTTGAAAAATATTTGGAACACTAAATTTTAATTCTCGTTCCAATTTTGTTCGAAAATCAAAAAGTGCTCGCATTTTGTAAAATGTTTTCCAAATTTGTTCAAGATTTTTAAAATAAAGTGCATTTAAAAAATAGAAATTAAAAAAAAATCCTTTTTTTGAAATGTTCACAAATTAAAAATAATGTTCATGACTAAAAACACATGTTGAGAACAAGTTTCCATTTTCTAAAATTTGTTCACAAATTAAAAAAAGTTCGTTTCTCCTCCTTAAAAATGGTTCCTATTTTCAAAAATTCTTGTGAATTTCAAAAAAAATCTTCCTATTTCAAGTTTTGTTTGCCTTTTTTCAATAATTTAACAAATTTTTCAAAAAAAAAACGCTCGCAATAAAAAAATAGGATTTCAAAATTTATTCATGTTTCAAAGAATATTACTTAATTCTTTTTTTATTTGAAAAGTTCAAAAAAGACCAGAAAAATCGAAACAAGTTTAGAGTGTGATGTTGCGGTATGTTCTTAAACATTCGCGCTGACCATTGGTTAGTAGAAGTTGTTTGTGGCTAGCAGCATGTGGTCGACTTTTTTAGGTTGTGAGTTTGATCCTTCAACTCATCGGTTTTTTTTGGATTTTTATTCACGCCTTACAATAACATAGGTCGGTCTGGTACCTACCAGTGGGCTAGGCCCACACGCAAACTGATGTGCACGATAAAAGAGAATGTTGGTTGTCTATAACTAACAGAAATTGTGGGCACATGCCAATAAACGAGAAGATGATGGTTTGACTCATTAAAAAATGCGGCAAGTGGGTGCTAAAATAATTTATGAGAATAAACCCTGGTAAAGTAGGGACTATCTATTTATGTTTTGATTATGCCAATGAAACGAGATTCGCTGCAATTAGTAATGCATCCGGTTACGCCATCATATGAGAGAGTGGTCGAAGCAATTATGCCCTGAAGGTCGTCGTGCATCCACAAATGAGGAGGCAACCACAACCTTGACACGAAGGAGAACCTGAAGGAAAAAAGGCACGAATTGGATACTGGCCGCCACTCCGACCAACCCCACTACTATCAAGATCTCGCGGGCCAAACATGACCCGCGAGAACACCAAAGCTCTCTGCTCTGTCGCCCGACTGTTGTCGAGACCGTTTTGATGGACACGTCAATTATCCCTCCTGATGCTTCTCGTGAAAAAATCTTCCCCCTTGCAACGCATGGGCATATGTGCTAGTCTATGAATAAAGCAAGATGTGTTTCCCCGATTTTAAAATCCGTTCACCGCTGATTTTTTTCCTATCCGAGATGGTACTAAATATTTATACTCCGTCTACTAGAAAAGGAAAATGGTTTGTCTATAATTTGATACGTAGGGATGGCAATGGGTAGGGTATGGGCGGGTACAACCCTTTTCTGCCCAAACCCATACCCACAAAAACTTCCTATACCCACCCATTTCAAGGCCCATGGGCACAAATTGACACCCATACCCATACCCATCGGGTATCCCATACCCAATGGGTATCCGATGGGTACAGTATATAGCATTTACATGTTGAGAAATTATAGAAATGAGTCTAAAATTCAAGTGATGATTGGCGATCAGTTTAGCATCAACGTTGCCTCCTGTGATGGGCCTATTAGAGGTGGAAAGGGAGTACAATAAGTGGTTGGTAGAAGGCCGACACAAAGAGAGGCGGCCATGGGAACTAGGGTATATTGCTCCGAGTGTTGGGCAAGAGTCCGTTGCTGATTAGTCAAGATTTCATTATTTCGATGAGTCACATAGGTTGGAGGAGGAGTGGTGATCTATAAGTTGCGGTCCTATGACTATGGCCGGTTTATGTAATAAGGGATTGAGGGTTTGGCCATAGAAGTTATTTTTTTCTGGGTATCCACTGGGTTACCCATGGGCACAATTTCTTACCCATGCCCTACCCATATATTTTGCGGGTATGGATACCCATACCCATGGGTATCAAATCTTGCCAAGTCTTACCCATGCCCACTATTTTAGGGTAGGGTACCCGCGGGTACCCATACCCATGGGCAAAACTGCCATCCCTATTCATACTTGGGCCATGCGCGCTATGGCCCAGCGAGCCAGAACACTTATTTTTCTGCCCAAGCAGCTGAAATAACCCTATTTCTTGCAGACCGCGGCAAATAGTTGGAGCTTCGCACAGGAAACACGAGATTAGGCTGGGCCGTTTTCATTTTTTTCTTTTGTTTTTGTTCTTCTTTTCTGTTTCTCTTTTCTTTTCCCCCTTATAAGTTTATTTATTTTTCCCTCTTTCATTTAAAATTTTCAAAAATGGTTTAGAATTTAATTTTTTGTTCAAATTTTTAGAAAATGTTCAGGAATCCAATTTTCCCCTTTTTGGAAAATGTTAGAAACTTCAAATTTTTGTTCTCTTACCGAAATTTGTTCAAAATTCAAAAATTGTTCACGTTTTTCCAACAAAGTTTGTGTTTTCTGAAAAAATCGTGATTTAAAAAAATTATTTTAATAATGTTCCTAATTTGAGAAATATTTTGTTTTAGTGAAATAATCAAAATTCAAACTAATGTTCATGTTTAAAATAAATTCTAAAATTGTCCTCAATGTCCAAAAGGTGTTCCCTTTATCATAAATTGTTAACAAATTCAAAAACAAATTGTGTTTTTATTAAAGGTTCACATTTTTGAAAAATATTTGTGAATTTCAAAAAATGTTCATGTTTTAAATTTTGTTCCTGTTTTCCCAAAAATGTATGGAATTTTCAAAAATTGTTTCATATTTTAAAAATTGGTCACGTTTCCAAGTATATTTGGCAATTCATAATAATTCTTATTTCTGAAAAAATAAAAGTGTTTTCAATCTAAGATTGCACTATGTTCTTAAATATTCGTGCTACCCATTGGTTAGCAGGACGCATTGGTTCGAGTGGTTTGCATCACTCAAACAGGAAAAAGCAAAAATAATTGCTCTTTCTCCGAGGTTGTATTGGACCTCAGCCGCACTCTCCTACTGGGCCTGCTCCGCATCCAGCCCTCGATCCTCGCCGAGGGTGGCAAAAATATTTTCCGGACGTAAGGAATCAAACTTGCGACATCTCATCCGGTTCCTCGGGCGGATGCAAATTGAGCTAGGTCGGCTTTGTTACATAAAATGGTTGGTACTTCTATTAAATACACGTAAAGATTTTGTTTCATTTGTTCCGCACGTAGTTCTCATTTTTTTCGTTCATCCCCCGGGTGGGCCGAATTGGGCCTACCATGCATTTTTCCCCTTCAGATGGACGACCATCAAAAAAATTAGGCTGCAAGGGGGTTAAACTATGAATCTTCCCTATTATGCCGATGGACAAAACCAACTCAGCTAGTTTGCCATCATATGAGAGAGTGGTCGAAACAAGCTTGCCCCGAAGGTCATTGCGCAACCACCAAATGATGAGGCAGCCACAAACCAAAGACGGAGGCGGGCCCGGAGGAAAAAAGGCACGAGTTGGGTGGTTGCCGCCACGCCGACCAACCTCACCCCACTATGAAGATCTCAAGGACCAAACATGACCCAAAAGAAGACCGCAACTCCTCACTCTGTTGCCCATGATGGACACATCAATTTATCTCACACGTTGATTCTTGCAAAAAAAATCTTCTGTTACATATGTGCTAGTAAATTATTATTTGTGCAACTACTGCATGACGATTTTATGTGAGAGTTGTTACACATATTATATTGTGATAGTTATCTCTTTCGCCCCTCCCCCCCCCCCCCCAATGACTAAATTCTGGCTCTGTTCATGGAGGTCACGATCAAGTACCTCGTGTGGTTTAGTTATAAGGTTAAATTTAGTTTCAACTAATCAAATTTCGTCAATCTGGTTGTAAATATATCAAACTTTGTTAAATCCCATTCATTTTTATGCCCGCTTCATTTCAAATTGGCCGGACATTTGGTGTCCATGGTTGGAGGCTGACGCCTAGCCCACTGTTCAGGGGCACATCTATTTGTTGTCATCCATCTGGTAATCCGTGTTGGAGGTGTCCTCAGAACAACTCCAACGCGCCGACCTATTTCGTCTGCGCGCGTCCGTTTGAGTCGCGGCGGACAGAAAAGTCGGCCCAACACGTAAATTCAAACGGACGCGCGTCCGCTTTTCATCCGCCTGCCAACCCATTCGCGGCCTAATTTTGAGCCTCATTTGCGTCGGCGCGGACAATAGACGAACGTGCGCGCCGCAGGCCAACTACTCCCCCTGGCCCGCCAGT
This sequence comes from Triticum aestivum, assembly GCF_018294505.1. Lineage (NCBI taxonomy): Eukaryota > Viridiplantae > Streptophyta > Magnoliopsida > Poales > Poaceae > Triticum > Triticum aestivum. Next base: position 101,517,672 of record NC_057811.1, read on the forward strand.
CGGTAGCAAAGCATCCACCATTTCCCTCCACTTTCCCACCCCCTGCCCGTGTGCGCTCCCAGCCGCTTGTCATGGACGACGTCCTCGATGCCGCCGCCGGACTTGCCTCGTCCGGCATCACCTCCGCCCCCTCCGGCAAAGGCAAGGCCCGCGCCCCCCGCAAGACCGCCGTGGCGCCCAAGAAGAAGAAGAAGCAGCTGACGCCCTAGGAGCGGGCCGCGGAGACGGCGAAGAGGAAGGGCCGGAGGCACGCGTCGAACGCAAGGGACGAAGCAGCGGGCGCCACTTCCGCGCAGCAGGAGGAAACCAACGCATGCGTCGCGACGGCAACGTCTACCTAGGGTTAAACCCTGGCCAGTACTGGCTCGTCAACCCCGACGTGGTCGCGGCCAGCACCGGCTCATCCGCGTTTCCTCGGATGGTGCTGCCAGAGTCGCCCCGCGCGTCGGCGACGCACCCGATTCCCGGCTTCCATGTCTACCCACATGCCAAGAGTTGAGGAACGAAAAGTATATTTTTCTAAAAAAAAAAAACACAACACAATAAACCTTCCCAAAACTGGCGGAAGGTTCCATGGACCGGTGCAAAACCACCCGCTACGTTACTGCCCGTTTTCGTTCAGTTGCTCGAACATCCACGCTAGGCAGTAGGCACGATCATCCTCCTTTCTGCCACCCGTCTGGTCTTCCACGTTCCACCTCCCAATGTTAGCCAACCATTGTTCCTTGCTTGGTTTTGTGTTTGCCGGCCGTCCTTCTTCGTCCCTGTGGAGTGTATCCACTGCTGCACGGTTGATGCAATTCGAGAGAAGTTGGTAGTAGAGTCGTACGGTCATGGACTACATACGATTCAATTTTTACATATCCCGTGGAGCTGAACTAGACAACAACATCAATGACGGTCGTGGCCGCCACCTCGCAATCACTGACCAAAGGCACGCACGGTCCGGTCCGCCTGCCCTGCGTGTGGGGAGTCTTGCTCAACCAGGAGTGCGAGTGCGCCGACGCCGTCGAGCACAGGTACCCCGCAGCCGCCGTCGGCGACGGCCGCATGTGTGGCGCGCTTCCTGGCAATGGAGATGAGGAGTTACGTGGTAACCTACGTACCACTTGGACCGCCTGTACAGTAGTACTCCCTCCGTCTCAAAATAAATGTCTTAACTTTGTACTAACTATAGTATATAAAGTTATACTTAGGCTGAGACACTTATTTTGGGACGAAGGGAGTATAAGATCAGTTATTTGTGTCTTTACTTTCAGGGAGTAAGAAGAAATTCGGTCGAACAAACTTAAAGCACGTATGCAAAATGTGTTTTTACTTGCGTGGGCGTTTGTAAGTTCAAACGTTTATGATACTTAGAATAATGGAGCATGGTTTTTCGAAATCCAATGGAACGGGGCCGGGGCTGGTTCCATGTGCCCTGTGGCTAAAAAAATGAAAAAACTTTGTTTTTGTGATTTTGCCAATTTTTCTTATGCCACTTTAGAATTTGACATCTCACTTTTGCCACTCTTTGCTTTTCAAAATACATCACAAATGCCATTCCGTGGCAAAACCAATAATTTTTCATTTCACTTTTGCCACTCTTAGCTTTTGACAATGTATCACAATTGCCACTCTAAATTTTTTGCTTTTGCCACTAAATGGCAAAAGTGATATATTGTCAAAAGTTAAAAGTGGCAAAAGTGATATGTCAAATTTTAGAGTGGCATAAGAAAAGTGGGCAAAAACTAGAATGGCAAAAACAAAGTTTTCCCGAAAAAATGAAGCATGTTTTTTCCTAGCATACCCAAATGCACACACATTTCATTTTTGTTTTACATTTTGTAGAAAGAGCCCAGGCTCATATACTTCCTCTGTTTCTAAAGACAAGTCTTTTTAAAGATTTTAATACGGACTAAATACATTCATATGTAGTCCATATTAAAATCTCTACAAAGACTTATATTTAAAAACGGACGGAGTATTAAATAAAGTTAGCTTTTACTGGACTTCCTATTCAAAAATATGAAATGACATGTAAGTTCTCAAAGCAATCAGTGATGTGTTCCTTCTGCATCCATCGGCGGCGCGCGGTAGAGCTCATTATCGCCTCTGGTCTAGGTCTTACCAGACCAACCTTGTTAAAACTCAGCAGCTTGTAGAACACCTGCCAGGATGTCGTCGATGTAGATTTGAAAGACACCGATAGCCCTGACTTGGAAAGATTGCCATCAGTGAAGCTAGCACTGAGGAGAGTTATACAATAGTATTAACTCCGCCCAGACAAAGGAGGGAGAAACAAACCCTCAATGTTCCTCGACGGAGCCATATCTGGCTGAGCTCAATCGCGTGGAGATAGAATTGGAGAACAAAAACATGTTGCAATGTTGTCCTCTTTGCGGCACGCTGTCACTGTGGTCATCGTCCTCCGACTCGACAACGCCCATTAGATGAAGGGCATCGACATGCGGAAAGCCGAGAAACCATTATTCTCCATCGCCACGGCTGCTCCAACTTCACCCGCGATGAACATTTTGAAACTCCTATGGGACAGCTTCAGACACACGTATCCGTGGTGCCCCCACCCTTCCTTCACCGTAGCTGGCTGAGGACAAGGAACCCATGGCGGTGCCTGCTGGTCGAGGGAAAGGGCAGCAGCCTCTTGCTCTCAAAACCGTATTGTCGTTGCCCGACCAAAGATCTTAGGTTTTTACCCTGGAGAAAGGTCGTGTTCCCAAAACAATGCCTTTAATAAGGCCACTGCCATGCACAACCAATAAAGGCCAGACCTTGGGTTTTCACCCTTGAAATCACGACTCGGTACTTAGACGAGCACCACCAACAAAGAAGTCCTCCAATGCTGCCCCCCCCCACTTGCGGAGGCTACTACTGCAAGTCACATACCACCAGGCTCACAGGAACTCGTGTCCCATTTGAACGGGAACATATCCCGCAAGCCAAGTCTGAACAACTGCCTGTGAAGCAAGTCTTCATTGCATCCAAGACCCCGCCTCACTAGTAGAAAAAGGGTCATCTATCCCGGTTGGTAAGGATCTTTTGTCCCGGTTGTTGAACCGGGACTAAAGGGTCGTTACTAATGCCCTAGCCCTTTAGTCCCGGTTCTTACACGAACCGGGACAGATGGGCCTCCACGTGGCCGCTGCAGCCAGCCCAGGCAGGAGGGCCGACACCAACCGGGACCAAAAGGCATCCACGCGTCAGCATTTCAGTGGTTGTGGTTTTTGTTTTTTTTGAAAGGGGGGAGGGTTTAGGGGGTAATTTAGGGTGTGTAAGCTAGCTAACAGAGAGAACTGTCCTCTCTTATTTCCGTGCTTGATTTACCAACGCTACTGCTATGCCTAAACATGGCTTAGATTAAAGTGAAGGCAACATGTGGTGCATGTCGAAAGTAATATTAATCCTAACTTCATCAAGTTTGGATTAGTACTACTTTTGACATGCACCACATGCTTGTTGCCTTCACTTCATTCCAATCCATGTTCATTTCACCCACTGATATATAATAACTCTTCATGCCCGCATCATGCATCATCATAATAACAAATCCTACTAATCATCATCATACAACTTCTACTCGTTATTAATAACAAGTCATACGATCATCATCCTCATAGTCATCGAACCAACCCTACTTAATTGTTCTTAGCACATGATCATCAGTATTAGGTAGGACCTAAATACCCTCTTTAAGGTAAAATAACATAAAACAATATAGACCCCGACTCTCCATTATGGAGAATGGAGATCATCCTGTCTCCAATTTTTGCGCTTCGCTTCCTTTTGCTTCCAAGAACCTCCTTGCGACTGTTCATACATTTTTTCCATTCTTTGATTTTCATGTCTCCACTTTTTTTAGAAATCCGGTATGGACAGTTGAGATTCGTAGGATGACCTGGTTGTATGTTCAAAACATCAAGGCTACCATTCTGATACATCAAATGAGGCACACAATCCTCTGGGATTATCTGTTGAAAAACATAGTAATAACTTCATAGTTAGCAATGATGTACTAGTTTTAGAAGTATGCAAAAGATGCACGGATGTCGTAATAGTAAGAAATCTTACCAGGGTATCTCCATAGTAGTTACCGTAGTTCAACACGTGCACTAGTGGCACGTATTGACCATAATGTGGAGGAGTTTTACAATAGATATTGTAATTTTCAAGATCAGTACAAAATCCGACCAGATGAGTTTTCTCCTTATAAGTTAACTCAGAGCCATCGGTGTAGTAGGTTCTATCTACCATGTTCCGCACATTGTTTGAACAATCAAAATAAGCTGTCAATAAAAATAAGCTGTCAACTATTTTGAAATGAACAATATAAATTAGCTAATAACTATGTTTGAGAAACTCACATAGCGGTAGAATTGGAGGCGTATCAACAAGAACCCAAATGTCCATATTGTCTTGCTCGATGTCAGGATCACCAAGATCCATGGTGATAAGCATACCCTCATTAAAACCATACATCTTGCAAAATGCTTCCCAATTTTTGCAACCAAAATGGGTTACGCTCTCAGAATTATACAGATTTACTTCAAAATCTATATCATGATAGGTCCTTAGGTGAATTTTCTTTGTTTCTATACTTTCATGGTCTTCAAAACCCATCCTCTCCAAGACGTAGCGTCTTGCATGGCATGGGATAAGCTAGTCGAATTGTAAAAGATGAAAAGTACACGTTGAAATAGTTGAAGTCGTGCTTAATTACGAAAAAATAACACTTGTCGTCATTGCGTACCGTTTCAACATCGAAGGTCTCCTCCAGCTTAATACTAAAGCGCCGATCGTCGTCCAGGTGAGGCCTGTTGCACAGACCTCGGTCGTCGTGGCACCAGTCGCACTCCCCCGGGAGACTTTCATCGTCCGAGTACGACATTTCCTATGTTCATAATTCAAATATTAAACGTCTACAATTAAATATATGTACTAAAAAACCTAAGTTAGATCATTATTATTCATCACGGGTTGACTATTGGTTTGTCGAGTCTTTTCTTGAAAACTCTCAGCTCACGTGGTGTATACATTCGACCGTTGGTGATGGTCGCTCCTCCTTTCATCCCCGAGTGCATTACACCAAAATGTCTAGCACACGGGGGGAATGAAGGAGAAGTGACCCCCACGACAACAGTCGGGATTCTTCGTCCTCTCATATACACACACACACACACACACACACACACACACACACATATATATATATATATATATATGGTGGAACTCTCCCTCACTGATTCCTCTCAGACATTTGCGACCGTCGGTGATGGTAGCTCCTTCCTTTCGTACCCGAGTGCATTACACCAAATTGTCTAGCACACGGGAACGAAGGAGAAGCTACCCCCACGACAACAGTCAGGATTCTTCGTCCTCTCATATATGGTGGAGACTCAATAGACTTAAAGTCAACCGAAATATCGTTTAATTATCTTTCTAAAACCGGTTCGTGGCTGGTCTCACCTCAAGGTCGGAGGGGGTCGGTGACGGGGTCGACGGCGGGGATGATGGAGGGGGGCTCCTAGATTTCTGCAAAAACAAAAACCCTATAAGCTATCAACTAATCATATGCATACGCCTTGCATAGTGCTCTCCAATTTTAACATTCAAAGTAGGAGTAGTTTTCCAATTTGAGCATTCAATCAGCAAAATCAAATCACAAAATAAAGTAGTATTCAAATTAGGATGCATTCAATTATAAGCAAAACTACATCATCTCCATGCGTCCGTACATCGTCGAATATTATCACTAATACACCTCGAATACTATCATACATATCGCCAGTACAGCTAGAACCGTAGCGCCCGACGGGTATCGGCGCGGGCGGTGGACACCCAAAGGGAAGGAACCATCACAGGATCATAGCTCCAGTGAGATTCCTGAAGAACCTGCCAGGTATTGTCGAACCTGCCCTCCAACACAACCATGTAGCGACGGACGTGCTGGTCCTCCTCGCTGACACGGTGACGTACCACCTCCGCGGTGTCCGAAAGCCTCGGCACCATCACTGGCCCACGCGACCGCCACTAAACAAGGATCGGGTCAACGACGAGCTGGCTCCTCACCAACCTACGCCCCCCGGAAGGTAGCACCTCCCAAAACCAGCCCGGCGGAGCCCAGTCCCGGACATGACCCCTCTGATTAAGCCGGCCTCCTCCGCCGAGTCGACGACGAGGATGCGGGATTGGCATCATCGACGTCGATGCGGGAATAATTGCTTTAACTAAAAAAATAAACTATTTCTATTAATTTTCTTGCTAAAAATAAACTACTTCTATATATAGTAAAATAAAGTAGTTTTATTAAATCAACTGGTTCAACCAGCTACTAAGCACTTACTATAAATAAAATAAAGTACTACTTACTAAAAACAAACTACTTCAACATATAGTAAAATAAAGTAGTTTTATTAAATAAACTAGTTCAACTACTAAGCACTTACTATAAATAAAATAAAGTACTACTTACTAAAAATAAACTACTTCTATATATAGTAAAATAAAGTAGTTTTATTAAATCAACTAGTTCAACTACTAAGCGCTAACCTAAAATCAAGTAGTACTTACTAATTTTACTTTTTCCTCTACACTAACCTAAAATGCACCAACCTAAAATCGATATCTACTAACAACCTAAATAAAAAATTAATACATATATGAAGAAAAACATATATAAACAAAAAAATGCTATGAACATTATATTCATACATACATAGCCGCATCTATTCATCATATAGCTACCACATACATATATACATTATATATATATGAAAAAATGCAATGAACAAAAAAATAATACACATTATATGAAAAAAACACTGAACAGAGCCGTGGCGGCGGCGGCTCACATTGGGGGCTGCCGGCGAGGGCGACGGCGGGGGCGGCGAGGGCGTCAGCGACAGCCACGGTGGGGGCGCAGGCCGGGGCAGGGGCGTGGTCGGCGACGACGACGACGGTGGGGGCGGGTCGTGGTGCAGGGGCGCGGCTGGGCGTGCTTGGGGGCGGCAGAGGGCGGCGGCGTGGGTGGCGGACGGCGTCGGCGTGGGCTCGGGGGCGGCGGACGGCTTCGGCGTGGGCTCGGGGGCGGCGGACGGCTTCGGCGTGGGCTCGGGGGCACGGGCGACGGCGACGGTGGCGGGGCAGCCTTGCGGCGTCGAGGAGGTCGGCGTCGTCGGGGGCAACTGGCGATGAAATTCTGAATTTTCGCCAAGTGTTTCTTATATAGGAAAGGCTTTGGTCCCGGTTCGTCGCACCAACCGGGACCAACGCCATCTTTAGTCCCGGTTGATGCCACCAACCGGGACCAACGGCCTCTTTTCAGCAGCCCAAAGGGCGGGAAGCGGCGGCCTTTAGTCCCGGTTGGTGGCACCAACCGGGACTAAAGGGGTGGCATTGGTACCGGTTGGCGCCACGAACCGGTACCAATGCACCCTTTTAGTCTCGGTTGGTGCCACCAACCGGGACCAAAGACCTTGTGTTGTTGCGTCCGCGTCGAAAGTTTAGTCCCACCTCGCTAGTTGAGAGGGGCGCGCAGTAGTTTATAAGCCCCACTGCCGCACCCCTCTCGAGCTCCTCTCCATTGCAGGCTTACGGGCCTAATTGTCACTACTATGCCTGATGGGCTTACTGGGCCTTCTGCGGGCCTGAATCCTGGCCCATCGATGGGTTTCTAGTAGTATTGAGGCCGTGGTGGCCTAGTAGGTGGCATATTTTTTATTTTTTGCCTGTTTTTTTATTTTCTTTTTTGCTTTATTTATTTTGTTTTGTTTCTACTTACAACAAAAAAATTATTTATTTTATTTTATTTTGTTTCTAATTACTTATTTATTTTACTTTATGATAATTCTTTTTGCTATTAAAGTTTCTATCAAAAAAATTTCTTTATGAAAATTCTTTTTGCTTTTAATGATTTTGAACAGAAAATACTTTGATAATTTTAGTTGCATCAATTTTATAAGATTTTAGTTTCAATAATACTAGAGGTTTCTTATAATGTTTTGAACAGAAAGTACTTTGTTAATTTTAGTTTCATAAATTTTATTAAAGTTTATTTTATTTTGTTTCTACTTATATATTTTAAGAAAGTTTATATTATTTTGTTTCTAATTACTTATTTATTTTATTTGTTATTTTTCATGCGTTATTTTTCATGTATTTACTGATTATTTTGAGCTATAAGACCCTAAAATTGAAAAGCATTTCAAATGAACTCTGAAAAGGTTGAAAGTTGGCATGGTATCATCATTTCATCCACATAGCATGTGCAAGAAAGTTGAGAGGGTTACGGCAAAAACTGGATGCACTTCGTGTACAAAACGGACAATCTCTTTCAAAGTATCAGGATTTCATACGAAAACTCATCTGTTACAAAGGGATTTCATTTTCTTGAACTTATTTGAACTCTAGACTTTTTGTGTGTTCAAAATGAACCATTCAAAGCAGAGACTGATTTTGAATGGTGCATATTCAACACACAAAAAGTCTGTAAAAATCGCCAACCCCAACATAAAAAAATGAGCATAGATGCGCCTATAGAGAGAATTCAACCTAAATTCATAATAAATTTCTATGAATTTCAGAGAAATTCACTCTGAATTTAGGTCAAATTCCCTGTATAAGGGCATCTATTTTCATTTTGAGAGGAGCTCAACAAGGCAGAGAGGGACGGGCTTATAAACCAGTGTGAGCGCCCTTCGGTTGGCGAGGTGGGACTAAACTCTGACCGCAACGAGGACCAACCCTTTAGTCCCGGTTTGTGGCACAAACCGGGACTAATGGTCATGGGCCAGGGGCGAGGCGCATTGGTCCCGGTTCGTTCGTGGAACCGGGACCAAAAGGTCCAGACGAACCGGGACCAGTGGCCCACGTGGCCCGGCTGGCCCCCTGGGCTCACGAACCGGGACAGTTGCCTCCTTTGGTCCCGGTTCGTGAGCGAACCGGGATTAATGGTATTACGAGGGCCGAACCAATGCCCTATTTTATACTAGTGCCTTCACCACTTGCAGGTCCTTCAATCATGCCATGACATTCTCCGCATGTGTTGATCCCTTGAAAATCTTGATGCAGACATGTCCCAATGTGTCAACAAAAACAAAGTTTCGCGATACCCGTTGCAGCTGGTTATCCTGATGTTGCGGGTATACATGACCGACCCCTATCCAATCAAGGTGTCCAAAGAGCGCCATATCCGCAAGTCCTTGTTTTTCTTCGAAGGAGAAGTCCGAAACTCGCTGATGGCCAGAATGAAGATCCCAGTTTCTCAATTGCATGAGCTCGTGAACAACAAGACCCGGCAAGGGAAACCATTTGACGACGGGAACACCATGCCGTCCGGAAGTTATGCCGGCTCAATAGCCTCCCCGCACCAGATCTGGGAAGGCGGCGAGCACCTCGGGTGGCCTGCCTGGGCCGAGTGAGGTAGACACTGACGACTGGCCTTGCCTTATCCATGATGTGATGTGCACATCCGAGCCGGTTGCAACCCTGAAGTAGGAAGAATCTATCATGGGCCCCAGATCTGGGTCTGGGCCGGCCCAATGGCGGCGAGTTCCCATGCCAAGGTGAGGCGAGGCGCAGTGCCGACCCTCCTGGTCGCGAGCACATCCGACCGAGGCAGCTGACTCCGATGGCGCGGCGCGAGGTCCATCCAGCGGCGATCTGCTCTAGGGTTTGGGGCGAGGGAGGAAAAGGGAAGGAGCGTGAGCTGCGAGGCCGCCCCGCCGCCGCCTACCCACGCCGGACCTTTGCCCAGCAGGGACGACCGGCGGCGGCGAGGGGGAGTGGCGAGGAAGGAGCACCGCCTGCGGGGGATCGGTAGCCGCCCGTGTCGCCCCTGGGGACGACGCAGGGGCATGGTTAAAAATAAACCAGCATGTGCACCTTTGAGATTGGTGAAATGTGTTTTACTCGAGTGGGCGCTCATAAGTTCAAAATGTTTATGAAATATTGATAAATGGAGCATAGTTTTTTGAATGTCGGGGCCGGTTCCATGTGCTCTGTGGCTCAAAAAAATGGAGCATGTTTTTTCGCACCATACCCAAATGCACACACATTTCTTTTTTGTTTTACATTTTGTAGAAAGAGCCCAGGTTGATATATTAAATAAAGTTAGCTTTTACTAGAACTTCCTTTTCAAAAAATATGAAATTACAGGTAAGTTCTCGAAGTAATCAGTGATGTGTTCCTTCCGCATCTATTGGCGGCGCGTGGTAGAGCTCATTATCGCCTCTGAGTCTCGGTCTTACCAGATCAATCTTGTCAAAACTCAGCAGCTTATAGATCACCTGTCAGGATGTTGTTGATGTAGATCTGAAAGACGCCAATAGCGCTGGCTTGGAAAAATTGCCGTTAGTGAAGCTAGCACCAAGGAGAGTTAAACGACAATATTAACTCCTCCTAGACAGAGGAGGGTGAAACAAACCCTCAATGTTCCTCGACGGAGCCATATCTGGCTGAGCTCCATCGCATGGAGATAGAATTGGAGAACAAAAACATGTTGCAATGTTGTCCCCTTTGTGGGGCGTTGCCACCGTGGTCATCGTCCTTCGAATCAGCAACGCCCATTAGATGAAGGCCATTGACATGGGGGAAACCAAGAAAGCATTATTCTCCATCGCCACCGCTGCCCCAACTTCACCCGTGATGAACAATTTGAAACTCCTATGGAACAAATTCAGACTCACATATATCCGTGGTGCCCCCACCCTTCCGTCACCATAGCTGGCTGAGGATAAGGAACCTGTGGCAGTGCCCGCGGGTCGGGGGGAAGGGCAGCCCTCTCTTGCTCTCAAAACAGTAGAAATAAACTTTTGCACACGCTTTTATTAGCAGCATACAAACTGAATGTACACGGTACTTCTTAATCCTAACTGATTGATTAAGTCCACCATGACAGAGGTGCTCTCAGATTTTTTCACTCTAGCCAATGATTTAGGAAACATGCTGATCCAATCAAATCAGTATATATACTACGTAATTTCCATGGTTTGGTATAATTTTGAGCCAATCAGATCGGTGTACTAACGTGATCACGAGTGGCCCTTAATAATTTTCTTGCTCAATAGGCGGGTGATTATATTTTACCTTGTAAATATACTTTGTGTTGTTGATTTGTGATGCATAAATTGAGAACATTTTGGTATCGATGAAGGGCATCCAAAACCTAAGTTGACAGTGGTGGGAGATGCAAGCAGGGCAGAGATGGTACTTTGAGCCATAACACACTCTAAAACAAACGTCTCATACTTCATCACACAAATTCTATAAATACATATATTCTGTAGAAATTCAATTACTGATTGAACTGTTCATATTCAGCAACTTAATTAGCTTCTCGGCCACTTCTTTCTATAGTGCCACCAGTAGTGAACTACTAACGCTCTGCAGATTATATATGTTGGATATCAGAAACGTGGTGATTGAAGTAATCTAAATGATACATTCAATGTTTTTATTTAACTTCATCAAATCATATTATATATCTTTATTAGTACTTTTCTTGCCACATGCTTTTCCCAAAAGCGATACAAAGAGTTTGAACCCCATCAACCTACGAGTTATTTGAGGGCACCTCTATAATTTCCTTCCGAGTCACAAGCTTAAGGACGATAGTGGTTTCTACAACATGGAGTAGCTAGAGATGGTACTTTGAGCCATAACACAATCTAAAACAAATGTCTCATACTTCTTCACACAAATTCTATAAAGACATATATTATGTAGAAATTCAATTAATGATTGGACTGTTCATATTTAGCAACTTAATTAGCTTCTCGACCACTTGTTTCTATAGTGCCACCAGTAGCGAACTACTAACGACCTACAGATTACATATGTTGGATAGCACAAACGTGGTGATGGAGGTAATTTAAATGATACATTCAATGTTTTTCTTTAACTTCATCAGATCATATTATATATCTCAAAGAGTTTGAACCCCGTCAACCTACGAGTCATTTCAGGGCATCTTTATAATTTCCCTTCGAGTCACACGCTTAAGGACGATAGTGGATTCTACAACATGAAGTAGCTAGTTCTAATCTGCCGCACATGGGTTGCCGTCCGAATTGCTTTTGGTCCGGTTATAAACAGTGGTCCATTGCAATTGTGTTCGTCATCGATTGCAATTTAACAATATATGAACGTGGCATGTGTGAATATTTTGTGGTGTGTGGGCCTTACCTTACGGTTTATTACAATGACATGGTTGATAATATTTGGGGGGGGGGGTGTTGGGGAACGTAGTAATAATTCAAAAAAATTCCTACGTGTCACCAAGATCAATCTAGGAGATGCTAGCAATGAGAGAGAGGGAGTGCATCTTCATACCCTTGAAGATCGCTAAGCGGAAGCGTTACAAGAACGCGGTTGATGGAGTCGTACTCGCGGCGATTCAAATCGCGGAAGATCCGATCTAGCGCCGAACGGACGGCGCCTCCGCGTTCAACACACGTACAGCCCGGGGACGTCTCCTCCTTCTTGATCCAGCAAGGGGAGAGGAGAAGTTGAGGGAGAACTCCAGCAGCACGACGGCGTGGTGGCAATGGAGCTCGTGGTTCTCCGGCAGAGCTTCGCTAAGCACTACGGAGGAGGAGGAGGAGTTGGAGGAGGGAGGGGCTGCGCCAGGGATGTGGTGCGGCTGCCCTCCCACCCCCTCTATTTATAGGGGAAAGGGAGAGGGGGCCGGCCCCCTCCAGATGGATCTAGAGGGGGGGCGGCGGCCAAGGGGGGAGGCTTGCCCCCCAAGCCAAGGGGGGCGCCCCCTTTAGGGTTTCCCCCAACCCTAGGCGGATGGGCCCTAGGGGGTTTTGGCGCCCAGCCCACCTAGGGCTGGTTCCCCTCTATATTCAGCCCATAGGGCCCTCCGGGGCAGGTGGACCCTCCCGGTGGACCTCCGGAACCCTTTCGTGGTCCCGGTACAATACCGATATACCCCCGAACACTTCCGGCGCCGAATAAGGACTTCCCATATATAAATCTTCGTCTCCGGACCATTCCGGAACTCCTCGTGACTTCCGGCATCTCATCCGGGACTCCGAACAACCTTCGGTAACCACATACTATTTCCCATAACAACTCTAGCGTCACCGAACCTTAAGTGTGTAGACCCTACGGGTTCGGGAGTCATGGAGACATGACCGAGACATTCTCCGGCCAATAACCAACAGCGGGATCTGGATACCCATGTTGGCTCCCACATGTTCCACGATGATCTCATCGGATGAACCACGATGTCGGGGATTCAATCAATCCCGTATACAATTCCCTTTGTCCATCGGTATGTTACTTGCCCGAGATTCGATCGTCGGTATCCCTATACCTCGTTCAATCTCGTTACCGGCAAGTCTCTTTACTCGTTCCGTAACGCATGATCTCGTGGCTAACTCCTTAGTCACACTGAGCTCATTATGATGATGCATTACCGAGTGGGCCCAGAGATACCTCTCCGTCATACGGAGTGACAAATCCCAGTCTCGATTCGTGCCAACCCAACAGACACTTTCGGAGATACCTGTAGTGCACCTTTATAGCCACCCGGTTACGTTGTGACATTTGGTACACCCAAAGCATTCCTACGGTATCCGGGAGTTGCACAATCTCATGGTCTAAGGAAATGATACTTGACATTAGAAAAGCTCTTAGCAAACGAACTACACGATCTTGTGCTATGCTAAGGATTGGGTCTTGTCCATCACATCATTCTTCTAATGATGTGATCCCGTTATCAATGACATCCAGTGTCCATGGCCAGGAAACCATGACCATCTATTGATCAACGAGCTAGTCAACTAGAGGCTTACTAGGGACATGTTGTGATCTATATATTCACACATGTATTACGGTTTCCAGTTAATACAATTATAGCATGAACAATAGACAATTATCATGAACAAGGAAATACAATAATAACCATTTATTATTGCCTCTAGGGCATATTTCCAACAGTCTTCCACTTGCACTAGAGTCAATAATCTAGTTCACATTACTATGTGATTGTAATGAATCCAACACCCATGGGGTTTGCTCATATCTCGCTTGTGAGAGAGGTTATTAGTCAACGGGTCTGAACCTTTCAGATCCGTGTGTTCTTTACAAATCTCTATGTCATCTTGTAGATGCAGCTACCACACGCTACTTGGAGCTATTCCAAATAACTGCTCTACTATACGAATCCAGTTTACTACTCAGAGTCATCCGGATTAGTGTCAAAGTTTGCATCGACGTAACCCCTTACGACGAACTCTTTTACTACCTCCATAATCGAGAAAATTCCTTAGTCCACTAGTTACTAAGGATAAGTTCGACCGCTGTCATGTGATCCATTCCTGGATCACTCTTGTACCCCTTGACTAATTCATGGCAATGCACACTTCAGGTGCGGTACACAGCATAGCATACTGTAGAGCTTACGTCTAAAGCATAGGGGACGACCTTCGTCCTTTCTCTCTCTTCTGCCATGGTCAGGCCTTGAGTCTTACTCAATACTCACACCTTGTAACACAGCTAAGAACTCCTTCTTTGCTGATCTATTTTGAACTCCTTCAAAATCTTGTCACGGTATGTATTCATTTGAAAGTACTATTAAGCATTTTTGATCTATCCTTATAGATCTTGATGCTCAATGTTCAAGTAGCTTAATCCAGGTTTTCCATTGAAAAACACTTTTCAAATAACCCTGTATGCTTTCCAGAAATTCTACATCATTTCTGATCAACAATATGTTAACAACATATACTCATCAAAAATCTATAGTGCTCCCACTCACTTCTTTGGAAATACAAGTTTCTCATAAACTTTGTATAAACCCAAAATCTTTGATCATCTCATCAAAGCGTACATTCCAACTCCGAGATGCTTACTCCAGTCCTTAGAAGGATTGCTGGAGCTTTGCATACTTGTTAGCATCTTTCAGGATTGACAAAACCTTCTGGTTGTATCACATACAACCCTTCCTCAAGAAAATCGTTGAGGAAACAATGTTTTGACATCCTATCTGCAAGATTTCATAAATAATGCAGTAACTGCTAATATAAATCCAACAGACTCTTAGCATCGCTACGAGTGAGAAAGTCTCATCGTAGTCAACTCCTTGAACTTGTCGGGAAACATCTTATCGACAAGTCGAGCTTTCTTAATGGTGACACTTACCATCATTGTCCGTCTTCCTTTTAAAATCCATCTGCACCCAACAGCCTTACGACCATCAAGCAGTTCTTTCAAAGTCTATACTTTGCTTTTATACATGGATCCTCTCTCGGATTTTATGGCCTCGAGCCATTCGTCGGAATCCGGGCCCACCATCGTTTCTCCATAGCTCGTAGGTTCATTGTTGTCTAGCAACATGACTTCCAAGACAGGATTACGTACCACTCTTAAGTAGTACGCATCCTTGTCGACCTACGAGGTTTGGTAGTGACTTGATCCGAAGTTTCATGATCACTATCATAAGCTTCCACTTCAGTTGGTGTAGGTGCCACAGGAACAACTTCCTGTGCCCTGCTACACACTAGTTAAAGTGACGGTTCAATAACCTCATCAAGTCTCCACCATCCTCCCACTCAATTCTTTTGAGAGCAACTTTTCCTCGAGAAAGGACCGTTTCTAGAAACAATCACTTTTGCTTCCGGATCTGAAATAGGAGGTATACCCAACGTTTTTGGGTATTCTATGAAGATGCATTCATCCGTTTTGGGTTCGAGCTTATCAGCCTAAAACTTTTTCACATAAGCGTCGCAGCCCCAAACTTTTAAGAAACGACAACTTAGGTTTCTCTAAACCATAGTTCATACGGTGTCGTCTCAACGGAATTGCGTGGTGCCCTATTTAAAGTGAATGCGGTTGTCTCTAATGCCTAACCCGTAAACGATAGTGGTAATTCGATAAGAGACATCATGGTATGCACCATATCCAATATGGTGCAGTTATGATGTTCGGACACACCATCACACTATGGTGTTCCAGGCGGTATTAGTTGTGAAACAATTTCCACAATTTCTTAATTGTGTGCCAAACTCGTAACTCAGATATTCATTTCTATGATCATATCATAGACATTTTATCCTCTTGTCACGACGATCTTCAACTTCACTCTGAAATTACTTGAACCTTTCAATAATTCAGACTTGTGTTTCATCAAGTAAATATACTCAACATCTACTCAAATTATCTGTGAAGTAAGAACACAACTATATCCACTGCGTGCCTCAGCACTCATTGGACTGCACACATCAAAATGTATTACTTCCAACGAGTTGCTTTCTTGTTCCATCTTACTGAAAACGAGGCCTTTCAGTCATCTTGCCCATGTGGTATGATTTGCATGTCCCAAGTGATTCAAAATCAAGTGAGTCCAAACGATCCATCTGTATGGAGTTTCTTCATGCATATCTACCAATAGACGTTGTTCGCATGTCTCAATCTTTTCAAAAACGAGTGAGTCCAAAGATCCATCAACATGGAGCTTCTTCATGCATTTTATACCAATATGACTCAAATGGCAGTGCCACAAGTATGTGGTACTATCATTACTACTCCCTCCATTCCAAAATATAGTGCGCCCGCGCTTCCTGAGGTCGAACTTTGACCATAAATTTAACGAACGAGACCGACTGCGGCGGGAGAAAAAGTTACATAATTAAAAACTTCTTTCGAATACGAATTCACTGATATAACTTTTGCTCCCGCCGCAATCGGTCTTGATAGTTAAATTTACGGTCAAAGTTGAAGCACGGGGATAGAGGAAGCACTACATTGTGGAATGGAGGGAATATTTTATATCTTTTGGCATGAACATGTGTATCACTACGATCGAGATTCAATAAACCATTCATTTTAGGTGCAAGACCATTGAAGGTATTATTCAAATAAACAGAGTAACCATTATTCTCCTTAAATGAATAACCATATTGCGATAAACATAATCCAATCATGTCTATGCTCAACGCAAACACCAAATAACAATTATTTAGGTTTAACACCAATCTCGATGGTAGAGGGAGCATGCGATGCTTGATCACATCAACCTTGGAAATACTTCCAAAACATATCGTCATCTCACCTTTAGCTAGTCTCCGTTTATTCCATAGCTTTTTATTTCGAGTTACCAACACTTAGCAACCGAACCAGTATCTAATACCCTGGTGCTACCAGGAGTACTAGTAAAGTACACATTAATATAATGTATATCCAATATACTTCCGTCGACCTTGCCTGCCTTCTCATCTACCAAGTATCTAGGGTAGTTCTGCTTCAGTGACCGTTCCCCTCATTACAGAAGCACTTAGTCTCGGGTTTGGGTTCAACCTTGGGTTTCTTCACTAGAGCAGCAACTGATTTGCCGTTTCATGAAGTATCCCTTCTTTCCCTTGCCCTTCTTGAAACTAGTGGTTTTACTAACCATCAACAATTGATGCTCCTACTTGATTTCTACTTTCACGGTGTCAAACATCGCGAGTTGCTCAAGGATCATCATGTCTATCCCTGATATGTTATAGTTCATCACAAAGCTCTAATAGCTTGGTGGCAGTGACTATGGAGAACCATCACTATCTCATCTGGAAGATTAACTCCCACTTGATTCAAGTGATGGTAGTACTCAGACAATCTGAGCACATGCTCAACGATTGAGCTTTTCTCCCTTAGTTTGCAGGCTTAAGAAACTTGTCAGAGGTCTCATACCTCTTGACGTGAGCACTAGTCTGAAATCCCAATTTCAGTCTTTGGAACATCTCATATGTTCTGCGACGTTTCAAAAACGTCTTTGGCGCCTCAATTCTAAACCGTTAGCATTACGCACTGAACTATCACGTAGTCATCAAAACGTGTATGTCAGATGTTCGCAACATCCATAGACGACGCTCGAGGTTCAGCACACCGAGCGGTGCATTAAGGACATAAGCCTTCTGCGCAGCAATGAGGATAATCCTCAGTTTACGGACCCAGTCCGCATAATTTCTACTATCAACTTTCAACTAAATTTTCTCTAGGAACATATCTTAAACAGTAGAACATAAGCGTAAGCTATGACATAATTTGCAAAGACCTTTTGACTATGTTCATGATAATTAAGTTCATCTGATTATTTAATGAACTCCCACTTAGATAGACATCCCTCTAGTCATCTAAGTGATACATGATCCGAATCGACTAGACCGTGTCCGATCATCACGTGAGACGGACTAGTCATCAACGGTGAACATCTCCATGTTGATCGTATCTACTATACAACTCATGTTCGACCTTTCGGTCTCTTGTGTTCCGAGGCCATGTCTGTACATGCTAGGCTCGTCAAGTCAACCTAAGTGTTTCGCATGTGTAAATCTGGCTTACACCCGTTGTATGCGAACTTAGAATCTATCAAACCCGATCATCACGTGGTGCTTCGAAACAACGAACCTTCGCAACGGTGCACAGTTAGGGGGAGCACATCTCTTGAAATTTTAGTGAGGGATCATCTTATTTATGCTACCGTTGTTCTAAGCAAATAAGATGTAAACATGACAAACATCACATGCAAATCATAAAGTGACATGATATGGCCAATATCATCTTGCGCCTTTGATCTCCATCTTCGAGGCGCGGCATGATCACCTTCGTCACCGGCATGACACCATGATCTCCATCATCGTGTCTTCATGAAGTTGTCTCGCCAACTATTACTTCTACTACTATAGCTAGCTAACGGTTAGCAATAAAGTAAAGTAATTACATGACGTTTTTCATTGACACGCAGGTCATACAATAAATTAAGACAACTCCTATGGCTCCTGCCGGTTGTCATACTCATCGACATGCAAGTCGTGATTCCTATTACAAGAACATGATCATTCTCATACATCACATATATATAATTCATCACATCCTTTTGGCCATATCACATCACATAGCATACCCTGCAAAAACAAGTTAGACGTCCTCTAATTGTTGTTGCATGTTTTACGTGGCTGCTATGGGTTTCTATCAAGAACTTTTCTTACCTACGCAAAAGCCACAACGGTGATATGCCAATTGCTATTTACCCTTCATAAGGACCCTCTTCATCGAATTCGATCCGACTAAAGTGGGAGAGATAGACACCCGCTAGCCACCTTATGCATCAAGTGCATGTCAGTCGGTGGAACCTGTCTCACGTAAGTGTACGTGTAAGGTCGGTCCGGGCCGCTTCATCCCACAATGCCGCCGAATCAAGATAAGACTAGTAAAGGCAAGCAAATTGAACAAATCATCGCCCACAACTACTTTGTGTTCTACTCGTGCATAGAATCTACGCATAGACCTAGCTCATGATGCCACTGTTGGGGAACGTAGTAATAATTCAAAAAAATTCCTACGTGTCACCAAGATCAATCTAGGAGATGCTAGAAACGAGAGAGAGGGAGTGCATCTTCATACTCTTGAAGATCGCTAAGCGGAAGCGTTACAAGAACGCGGTTGATGGAGTCGTACTCGCGGCGATTCAAATCGCGGAAGATCCGATCTAGCGCCGAACGGACGGCGCCTCCGCGTTCAACACACGTACAGCCCGGGGACGTCTCCTCCTTCTTGATCCAGCAAGGGGAGAGGAGAAGTTGAGGGAGAACTCCAGCAGCACGACGGCGTGGTGGCAATGGAGCTCGTGGTTCTCCGGCAGAGCTTCGCTAAGCACTACGGAGGAGGAGGAGGAGTTGGAGGAGGGAGGGGCTGCGCCAGGGATGTGGTGCGGCTGCCCTCCCATCCCCCCTCTATTTATAGGGCAAGGGAGAGGGGGCCGGCCCCCTCCATATGGATCTAGAGGGGGGGCGGCCAAGGGGGGAGAGGCTTGCCCCCAAGCCAAGGGGGGCGCCCCCTTTAGGGTTTCCCCAACCCTAGGCGCATGGGCCCTAGGGGGTTTTGGCGCCCAGCCCACCTAGGGGCTGGTTCCCCTCTATATTCAGCCCATAGGGCCCTCCGGGACAGGTGGACCCTCCCGGTGGACCCCCGGAACCCTTTCGGTGGTCCCGGTACAATACTGATATACCCCCGAACACTTCCGGCGACCGAATAAGGACTTCCCATATATAAATCTTCGTCTCCGGACCATTCCGGAACTCCTTGTGACGTCCGGGATCTCATCCGGGACTCCGAACAACCTTCGGTAACCACATACTATTTCCCATAACAACTCTAGCGTCACCGAACCTTAAGTGTGTAGACCCTACGGGTTCGGGAGTCATGCAGACATGACCGAGACATTCTCCGGCCAATAACCAACAGCGGGATCTGGATACTCATGTTGGCTCCCACATGTTCCACGATGATCTCATCGGATGAACCACGATGTCGGGGATTCAATCAATCCCGTATACAATTCCCTTTGTCCATCGGTATGTTACTTGCCCGAGATTCGATCGTCGGTATCCCTATACCTCGTTCAATCTCGTTACCGGCAAGTCCCTTTACTCGTTCCGTAATGCATGATCCCGTGGCTAACTCCTTAGTCACATTGAGCTCATTATGATGATGCATTACCGAGTGGGCCCAGAGATACCTCTCCATCATGCGGAGTGACAAATCCCAGTCTCGATTCGTGCCAACCCAACAGACACTTTCGGAGATACCTGTAGTGCACCTTTATAGCCACCCAGTTACGTTGTGACGTTTGGTACACCCAAAGCATTCCTACGGTATCCGGAAGTTGCACAATCTCATGGTCTAAGGAAATGATACTTGACATTAGAAAAGCTCTTAGCAAACGAACTACATGATCTTGTGCTATGCTTAGGATTGGGTCTTGTCCATCACATCATTCTTCTAATGATGTGATCCCGTTATCAATGACATCCAATGTCCATGGCCAGGAAACCATGACCATCTATTGATCAACGAGCTAGTCAACTAGAGGCTTACTAGGGACATGTTGTGGTCTATGTATTCACACATGTATTACGGTTTCCAGTTAATACAATTATAGCATGAACAATAGACAATTATCATGAACAAGGAAATACAATAATAACCATTTACTATTGCCTCTAGGGCGTATTTCCAACAGGGGGGGGGGGGTCGCGCGCGCATGTGCGTGTGTGCATGTGTGTGACAGATGCTAATGTTGTATTCTGCAAATATGAATTGTGTGAAGTGGATATATGGCATCAAAATAGTGGCATATTTTTATTTTGGATTTGTATTCGAGATGGGTCTGTTTTGACCCAAAACTATCCTCGATAGATAGATGAACTAAGGCGGTCATGCACTCAAAGCCATCATGGAGATACTAATAAATGAGTTAAAGCTATGCAAAGAATCTCCATCCTCCCACCTTTTTGAGGCAGGATCTCTCAATGACCTTCCATGTAAGACAATCAACAATTCATGGGATTTTTAAGTGCAAGGAATGGTAAACTAAACCTGCAATGGATGGATATTTTAGGCTTGTCTCGGGTAGGGGTTTTATTGTATAGGGTATAGTGTTATCGGAAATAATTTGCTACCCATGGTGGTAGCTACACATGGCGCCAATTTTTAACTCTAATTATTTTGGTAGTGTTGTATCAACAAATTTGAAAAAAATAGTATCTATATCCTAGATAGGGATTTTCAATGTTTATAGAATTGTATGTATAGGATTACTCCGTGTTAGCTAGGTGTTACAAAACTAGCCAAATCCACATCCACTCTTCTCACATCTAGTGAGGCAATATAATCACACCCTTTTGTTTTGAGACGAATAGAACCACCAATTTTGACAACACGATAAATAGTGTGTATTATGATCGTAATTTTGTATCACACCGACCACACTACTATAGTAATTGTTTTTAACCTCAATATGGTATTTTTTTGTTGATCAAAGCTTTGTCTTGCTGAATCAAAGTACATCCACACATCCAGTATGAATGGGAGCTTGCCCCATTAAGAGAAAAGCAATGATTAGTGAATGCCCCATTGCATATGCGCCAAACAAGATGATATTGATAGCTGATGACCAGGGTGTCTCTTTGTGGAAGGTTCCTCATCCTGGGTGAGCCAAATTAAATACATATGGCTCCTTTGTTCTAGATAATGGCTCTACAGGGAGTGGTACGATCCTTTGATATCACGCGGTAGACATATCTTTTTCCATCTTGTCGATGCATCCAACATTGTTCTGATGCCTCAGAATCTGAGCTAGTGCCGATAAAGGAAGGATTGATACAGTCATTGCAATGAAGCCTTCTCCCAATCCACCTTGAGACTGATTGTCTAGAAGTTGTGAACCTTTTGAAAAAATAAGGTACGGATAGATCCCGCTTTGGGTTCATGGTTCATGAGATTAAATCACTGATGACTAAACAAAATTCTTGTATTACTCATGTTCAACAGAACCACAATCTGATTATTAGTCCTTCTTGAATTACCTACTTATGGTAGAAGTAGTGGAAGAACTGTTGTGTGGCTTGTTCTGGTCCAGATGGTATTGTCGAACTTTGTAATTCTGGGTGTAGCTCTGCAACGTGAGTAATACAAGTTATTTCCCGCAAAAAATATAATCAAAGTATGTCTTATGTTTTGAAATGGAGGAAGTATCCCAGCAACGACACTTTGAATAGCTGGCGGGACAAGCATATTTTATGGATTTATTTCAATCTATCTAGTGCTTTTTTAGTGGCATGACGTGTCCGCCGACTACGAGGTGTTTATGACAATTCATCAACCTTAAGATCTATCAGAATTGGAGCTAGTACCAATGGAGCCTTCTCCCAATCCACGTTGAGACTGATTGTTTAGAAGTTGTGAACCTTTTGAACAAATAATGTACGGATAGATCCCGCTTCGGATTCATGGTTCATGAGATTAAATCACTGATGACTAAACAAAATTCTTGTATTACTCATGTTCGACGAAACCATAATCTTATTATTAGTCCTTCTTTAGCTACTTATGGTAGATGTAGACATGTAGTGGAAGAACTGTTGTGTGGCTTGTTCTGGTCCAGATGGTATTGTCGAACTTTGTAATTCTAGGTGTAGCTCTGCAATGTGAGTGGAAGAACTGTTTTATGGATTTATTTCAATCTATCTAGTGCTATTTTTAGTGGTATGACGTGTCCGCCAACTACGAGGTGTTTATGACAATTCGTCAACCTCAAGATCTATTGGCCCAGTCTCTCGCAGCTGCTCACAGGAATATGATGTATGTGTGCACGTTCATGAGGATGAGTGTCTGTGCGTGTGTGAGCGTATTGTAGTGTTTCCAAAAGGAAAAAGAAGTTTGTTAGGGCATGTAAAATGGTTGATAAGATAGTCTTATCTTAAGTCTTGCATGTGATTTAGAGATGATAAAAAACATGTCTACAATGGGTCATCTCTTAGCCTTATCTTCAATAACTAGCTATTCCTAAAAACATAGTGAGACATATTGTGGATCATCTCTTGTCTTCTCTTGAGAAGACAAGCTCTTTCTTATGATTTCTCTCTCATTCATCTCATTATCTATCCTACGTGGCATGCCTAAGATGGAACCATTGTACATGCCCTTAATTGAGCCGGAGCATATAGTTCGGCCGTTGTCTGGCGCATGCATTCCACGTTCGACTAGGCAGTTTCTTGTTGCCGTGACCAAACTACAAGAGCCACCATGCATGCACGTGCCAGTGGCCACCCACGAATATAATTTTTTGGCATGCCAGCCGGCTGGTCGGCATCCCTACTCGATCGATCTGGTATAGCTCCCATCAGCCATTTCTTGTTGCTTGTTGTACTAAGTTGCAACCCCTGGTTCGGTTCGCGCGCTATATAAAGAGGTAGACTGAGGCGCCCTTGCCATTCAAGCATCTCTTGGAGTAGTAAGGTCGTCGTTGCCATGGATCGCGTTTCCAATGCTGTGCACATCCAGATGCCTGCGCCGGCGCAACAATCCTCTGCTCCCATGGCCCAGCCACCGACGGGCGTCGCGCCGGCCGACAAGACGCTCTCGAGCGCGTCGGACCTCCTGAAGCTCCTGCCGACGGGCACGGTGCTGGCCTTCCAGGCGCTGGCGCCTTCCTTCAGCAACAACCATGGCGTCTGCCACGCGGCCAACAGATACCTGGTCCAGGCGCTCATCGGCGGCTGCGCCGCCTCCTGCGTGCTCCTCTCCTTCACGGACAGCCTCGTCGGCCGCGACGGCAGGCTCTACTACGGCGCGGCCACCTTCGGGGGCTTCTACCCTTTCAACTTCACCGGCACGCGCGCCGAGCGGGACGCGGTGTTCAAGGACCTCTCCAGGTTCCGGGTCACGCCCATGGACTTGGTGCACGCCGTCGTCTCCGCGCTCGTGTTCCTCGCCGTCGCGTTCGCCGACGCCGGCGTACAGGGCTGCCTGTTCCCGGACGCCGCGAGGGACTTGAGGGAGCTGCTGGTCAACTTGCCGGTTGCCGCTGGCTTCCTCGCTAGCATGGTGTTCATGATCTTCCCCACCACCAGGAAGAACATCGGCTACACGGATATGATGCCCCACTCGCAGTGACAACGCTCAGGCTCAGCAAACGAACGTGGTGGAGCTCATTCATTCCCTTGGTCTTGTTTTTCTTAAGCCAATCCGTTTTAAACTTGACCAAACTAGCAGCACGGCGACCCTTACAGATACGAGAGCATCATCTTTAGTGTCTCAAAATTGGTATTGTTTAATTTTTTATCTCATGTAGATTTTTTTTTCTTCCTACTATTATTTACCTTCTTCATTTCAAAGTGCGTGACTTTTGGACATGAGTACATTATGAAGATGTGACTTTGACATTTACTTTGTACTACCTCAATTCAGGTTTATTAGTCCCTCTCTTATTTGGGCTAAATTTGACCATAAATTTAGGACGTCGATATCTCCCGAACGTTCGGGCTGGGAGGTGAGCGATCCGAACGAATCGTTAGATGCAGCAGGGACCACCCCCCCCCCCCCCCCCCCCCCCAGTCCGAACCATCCACCAAATCCCATATCAGGTGGGCCTTTTGCTCGGCCTGCTGGCCCAAATGATTCCCTTTGCAAAAAATATTTAAAAAAGTGAAAAAAAAACACGAAAACAGCCCAACAGGAAAACTGAGAAAAAACTGTACAATAAAAATGCCACAAAAATCTAGAAATTGCCATCAATTGTTATAATTGTTGAGGCTACCACACAGTACCTACAGAAAAAGAAAAATGCCATGATAGATGGCAACTAGCAAAAATTTCATGATGTACAAAAAATAAAAAAAATTGCCATGCTATGGGAAATAAATTGCCATGGTTGCACGAAAATATTGAAATTTGTTCAAATATAAATTGCCGTGGGCGTCAAGAAATTGCCATGGTCTGCACACCAAAAAATGCCATGTTACATAGAGAAAATTGCCGTGACCATAAAATTAAATTTGCCATGGTCACAAAAAATAATAATTTTGACAATATGCAGAAAGAAAGAAAATTTGCCATGGTCATAAAAACACGCATTGATGGCAAAAACAAATCTATAAGTTTGCCAAATGGTGGCCAAAAAGTGGCCTAAATTTGTCGTCGTTTCAAATTTACCGTGATGCACATTACCACATGCATTAACATGTTTTGAAAAAAAGTGAATATTACCACGAGTGAATAATTTTGGTACTACCATGAGACATGGACATAAAATTTGTAATGATCTATAAATTCAAAATTGCCATGGAAAATGCTAAATTTTCAATGATCAATGAATTTTTTTTGACATGGTTAACTAATGAAATTTGCCATGACTTGTAAACTTAATTTGCCATAGTCATTTACTAAATATTGCCATCTTATTGGCAATTAAAAAAATAAAATTTGCCATGGCGATACATCAATCTAAAAATTGCCATGGTCAATTAAATAAATTTGCCATGGCAATGAATGAGAAACTAAAACTTCGTGGCTAATGATCTATAAACTGAATTTGCCATGGTCAATTAATAAAATTTACCCTGGTCTATGAAATAAATTTGCCATGATTAGTTAACTAAATTTGCCATGATATACAAACGAAATTCCCATGCTTAATTACTAAACTTACCATGATCAAATGAAAAACAAAGTTGCCATGGTTAATTAATGAGAAACTACAATTTGCCATGATTTATGAACTAAAATTTGCCATGGTGAATTACTAATAATTACCATGATCAACGAAAAAAAGTTTGCCATGATTCGTTAACTAAATTTGCCATGACTCGCTAACTAAATTTGCCATGGTTGTTTGCTAAAGTAATTGCCATCGTCTTGGCAATAAAAGTAAATTTGCCATGTCAATAGAAATGAAATTTCAGTGCTACAAAGTAAAAATTGCCATGTTCATAGAAGAAACATGTTATGAAGATCAAAAAATCATACAATTTTTGCATCTATCCCAATCAACCAAGCATGCAGACGTGGACTCGATGTACCAGTCTGACAGTTAACTGAAATATGCCATTACTGAAACAAAGAAAGATGGACCCAAATGGGTCGATCAGATTTGCTTGACTCAACATGATAGCAACACCAGATGAGGTGTATTAGCAGTAAGTATGAATGCCCAAGATTCCTTGGCACTCTCTACTACATTTGTATTGAAAGGCAGTGGAAAACAAATGAAAGAAGCATGTTAATACTGTATCAAACAGAGGTGGAATCGATCAATCAATCAGACTTGCGGCTTCAACAAAAAATCACGGCGATGAAATGAATGGATGCATCTTGTACCTAGAGCTTGCACCAGATGGAGGGGTCGCCGGCTCACGATGCCGTTTATTCACTCAGAGCAGAAGCGGGAGTACCTGCCACCGCAGCTCGATGTCCTCTATAGCCGTCGGCTCCCCTCAGCGACCGCGCTTAGCTGTCGCCCCAACCATTCGCAGCTGGCGCTC
Organism: Triticum aestivum; assembly: GCF_018294505.1. NCBI lineage: Eukaryota > Viridiplantae > Streptophyta > Magnoliopsida > Poales > Poaceae > Triticum > Triticum aestivum. Next base: position 101,544,479 of record NC_057811.1, read on the forward strand.
CTGTTCGCACGACCAGTCCACGCGCGACGCGACGGGGCAGCCAGCACGGCGAGCTGCCCATCCATTCACGGCTGGGGCGACCCCTGGTGCTCCTGATTGCGCGACTGATGCGGGCCGACGGGTGACCTCCACGCACGGCGCGACGAGGACAGCCGCGACGGCGAGGTGCCCGTCGATGTGTGCGGCTGGGGCGGCGCCTGGTGCTCCTTCTCGTGTGACGACACGGATCGCCGTCCACGCACGACGCGACGGGGCAGCCACGACGACGAGCTGCCCATCGATGCACGGCCCGGGCGGCCCCTGGCAAGGTGCTCCTGCTTGCGCGGCCTATGCGGGCCGACGGAGCACCTCCACGCGCGGCGCGACGGAGACAACCGCGACGGAGAGGTGCCCGTCGAAGTGCGTCCGGGGCGGCTCCTGGTGCTCCTGCTCGCGCGTACGACGCGGGCGAAGCAACTCCACGTGCGGCGCGACGAGGGGCAGCTGCTGCAGGGTGCGCCGCCCTTGTTCCCGGATCAACGGTCGTCTGGCCTCGTCGCCGGCAACGACGTCGTGAGTGGTGGGGGACGAAGAAGGAGAGGGCGAGAGAGTGGCGGGGGTCTGCAGAGTGACGATGCGGTGGATGGATAAGAGACGTGCGGCCGGAGGCGTTCGCGACGACACCCAGTTTCCCCCGAACGAAAACGCTGACCTGGATAATCTTCTCTCTCTAAGATTCGTGTAAAGGATCTAATGATAGAAAACACGTTCGGACTGAAATTCTTAAATCCCTGACGTTCGGGATTTATAGAATCCGTAAATTTAACTCATACTCCCTCCGTTTCCAAATATAAGTCTTTCTAGAGATTTCAACAGGTGACTACATACGGAGCAAAATAAGTGAATCTACACACTAAAATATGTCTACATGCATCCGTATATTATATTTAATTTAAAATGTCTACAAAGACTTATATTTAAGAACAGAGGGAGTAAAATGTAGGACCCCGATATCTTCCAACCGTTCGGTCTGGGAAAATTCCGTTCCGAACGAGTCGTTCGCTGAGGGGTGAGGAATCTAACGAACAATTTCGTTCGGTGGGAGAGACCCCAGCCCGACCCCTGTGCCAGTACGGGCCTTTCCAATGGGCCGCCCCTCAACCAAACGTAAACATTAATCCAAAAAAATAGAGACAAAAAAAGGCCCAAATTTCCTCCTAGTTACCATCAAGCCTTCAACCTGCAATTTGGACCTGATTTTGAATAGAAAGACAAAATTAAAAAAATATCATAATATGTAATAAACTGCCATCATGTTCAAATGTATCAGAACATGATATTGCCGTGGTATACAAAAAGAAATTATCATGCTTTATTCAACAAATTTGCCGTGTTTCAAAAATAAATTTATTATGATATGTGCAATAAAAAGTTCGCTTGTTCTGTACAAAAGTAAATTGTCCATGGTCTAAACAAATAGATTTTCCATGGTTAAAATAATAATTTTGCCAAGGTCCTAAAAACACACATTGATGGAAAAAATTGTATAAGCTTAACATGGTGGCCAAAAGTGGTGCAAATTTGTCATGATGGCAAACATGATGTAAAATCACCATGTTGCATACAAACCAATTTCCGTGATGCTAAAAAAACCATCACAAAATTGCCCATGGTTCAAAAAATGAGCATTCTCATGAGAAGAATAATTTTGGTCATCAGTAATAAGCTAAATCTACAATGATACATAAAAAGTAAATTTGCCATGGTCAATTACAAAAATTGACCACGATCTAGCCAATTATTAAAATTTGCCATGGTCAATTACTTAAAATTGCCACGGCCGATTACTAAATTTTCCATGGTCCATCAGAATAATTTGCCATGGTTAATTACTAAAAATTGCCACGGTTAGCTACTAAATTTGCCATGGTCATCAGCACAATTTGCCATGGTCAATTACTAAAAAATGCCATGCTGAAAGTACATAAAAAATGCCATGGTCAATTGACAAAATTTGCCATGATTAATAAACTAAATTTGCCATGGTCAATAAACTAAAATTTCCATGGTCAATGACTTAATTTTCCATGGTCAATCGCTAAACTTTTCCATGGTCGAACAAGTACTTCAAATTTGCCATGGTCAATAAACTAAAATTTCCATGATTTAGTACTTTCCATGGTCAATTAAATAAAATTTGGCACGGTCAATCACCAAAAAATTGCCGTGGTCAATTGCTAAAATTGTAGCGGTAATTTTTACCATTCCATGGCAAAAAAATTGAAGAATTTGCCATGCCTAACTTTTTTTTTTGCCTCATGGCATGCACAATGTACTCAAATGATTGTACACGTTGTTTCTTGTGCATTTTTCATGCTCAATGTACATGAAGTAAATTTGCCATGTCAAATTTACCATGCCCCCATGAAAGCAGGAACTCCCATCAGCGGAGTTATTTCGTTTCTGGCATGACAATTAAAAAGGAAATTTGCCATGGTCCATAAAGTAAATTTTCCATGGTAAAAAGATAGTTATAATTGCCATGAGCGATTAGAGTAAATTCGCCATGGCAATGAAGGTAAAAAAATTGCCATGAAAAAATAAAGTAAAAAATATTTGACATGGCAAAGAAGAGTAAAATTTGCCATGTGTATTAAAGTAAATTTGCCATGTATTTAAAACTAAATTTGCCATGGAAATGATGGTAAAAAATTGCCACAACAAGATAAAGTGAAAATTTGACATGGCGAAGTAGATTGTTAATTTTGGCATCACAACATACGTTGAGTCTGCATGGCGACATGCGTTCTGTTTCCATGGCAACATATTATGATTTTTGCCATGGCAAGAAATAATAAAATCTGGCCGACAATAGAATTTGGGTTGCCATGGCAACATAATTTTGAGTTTCCCATGGCAAAAGTATAATTTGAGTTTGCCATAAGATATCATTTCTAAATGTCGCCATACAATATCTAAAATAGCGGTTAGGAACTAACTGGAGTAATTGCAAACTACCATGATGACCAAACACATCTTAGTTGATAGGTCAATCTGTTTTAACCATCTTAGTTGATGGCAGACACAATGCCATGTCAAAAAGACAACATCTGAGTATACACCACTACAGCATACTGATGAAGAACATGGATCAGACAGTATAACAATGTGCAGGGTGCAGTGACATTACAGTAGAGAGGGTTAGACTCAAAAGCATACATAAAATCAACAGGGATGCTGCAAGTCATATAGCCAATTCACATTCAGGCCCAAGGTATAACTAGCAAGTTCAATTCATTTATACATGAAGCGGTCGCAGCTCCTCTAGCTAGTTCAACAGGACAACAAAAAACTGAACATCTGCGGAAAATTCAGTCAGGAGGCATGCGAGGAGGGAGGGAGCAGCGGGTACCATGGCATTGGCGACCAGCAGCATGAGAAACGCAATGGTGTGGTCGCCATCGTCTCCATGCCAATGAGAAACACGGCTGTGTGGTCGTCCCATGTCGCCCCGACGAGGTCGCCTCCGTCTTCCTCGCGGGCGTCCCGCAGCCGCCCTTCCTTGGCTCCGCGACCCTCGCCGCCCCGGCCGCCATGACCTTGTATTCTTCATGCTCGCAACCTCCCTTCCTCGCCTTATGCCACCGTATGCTGCCGGTGACCCATGACCTCGTCTCCCCCGTGCTCTCCGCCTCTCTCGAACTCCCTCCCGACGTCGCACACCATCGAGGCTTCCTGCTCCGCCGCGGCATGGCCGCCCACTCCCTCTCCACCTTCTGCCTCGCCATGCCGCCCACCGAGCGCGCCCTCTACTCGCACCTACACCTCCGACCGAGGCCGCGGCGCACGTGGCGACACCTCCACCGCCCGTGCGTCACCGGAGAAGAAAACGAACTGTGTGTCTGGGGGACCTCCATGCCCGGCGGCGAGGGGCGCCAGTCGAAACTCTGGAGGATTCGAGATGTGGCTGAGAGTGGCAGGAATCCACATATAAGTTAGTTGGTAGAACATGAGAGTCCTCAGAGTTCAGCGATTCATGACCGTCAGATCGGATTTTTGATGCGTTCTGGACCATTGGATGTCGCTCCTGGAAGATACTGGCCGTCGGATCAAAAACTAACATTGCTACAATGAATAGTTACCGTCGTCTCGTGCCACTGCGCGTAATTCCGCTGCCCCACCAAGGGCATTTCCGTCATTTCATCAACAGGGGTATAAAAAGGAGGCGGCGCCCGTGGTGAAACCCTAGCCGCCTCGCTCCCTTTCTCGCGCGTCGCCGCCTACCTCCTCTCCTCCGCGCGACCCCGCACCACGTCTTCTCCCAGGCGCCCACTCGCCCCGTCCGCGATTGAACCCTAGCCGCCACTCCTCGCTGGCCATCCTCCCCGTCCACGGCCGCCACGCGCATCGCCACCAGAGGGCGTCGCCGGTTGTGGGCGCGCCTCCGCGGATTCGCGTCGCGGTTGCTGGAGGCGTGGGCGCCGCGGGTCAACCTCCTCGGGGACGATGGGCGCGGCCCCGCCGTCCCGCCCTGCCCGCCGCGGCCGCCATGGACGAGCTCGAGCTGGACTGGAGAGCAAGGGGCTGCCCCGCCCGTCCCGCTCGCCATGGCCATGGCCATGGCCGATGACCGCGGCCCCGCCCGCCGCGGCGGCCATGGACGAGCTCGAGCTCGATGGGGGAGCAACGGGGAGAGGAACGTGAGGCTATGGGGGAGGAAGAAGATGGCCCCCTCGTTCTTGTCGTCAGTTCGTCGCTCGATCAGTGCCAGCCTGCTGCGTCAAATGTGATGGATTCGCTGTGCGACGCCGGTGTTCCTTATTCTGGCCGTCGTTGCACTAGATCTGATGGTGCGTTCATCAATTTGTGGGTAGGCATTTATTTTGCCCCGTTCTTGGTCATTCCCTGCAGCTTAACCGTGATTTTGTCTCTGATTTTGCTGCGGATTGATCCATCGTTTGCAGGTGCTCGTTCTTCTCGTCAGTTCGTCCCTCGATCTGGGCCAGCCTGCTGTGTCTAGCTTCATCCAGGGATGTACAGGTCGACTGCTTTTCCTCTCCTTCTTTGTGCTTCTCTTCTTTCCAGACCTAGGGTTACATTTGTGTATATTCCTTGTCTTTTCTATATGAGTACGCTGCTAGATTCGGTCTATTGTGTGCAGGCTGGCCAATGAGAGGCAAAGGGTATTATTCCCTGGTTGGATTTATGTGGTGTCCTATCTTCCTTAATTCCTGAATTATAGATGGGTGCTTCTTGTTCCTTGTCTGGATCGTGCTAGGCCCTAGGTTTTTTTGTTCATTTGCACATGATTCTGGGTGCTTTTGTTCTTTTCTTTGTTTTGTTTACTATTTATTTTTTGGCTTTATACCAATAGCCTGCTGGTTTGTCGGTTGGTCCTGCTCGTCCTCTGTTGTGATATTGAGGCATGTAGGCTTCAATTTACTGTTGTCCATTTGAGTGAGGCTGCTTAATTTAGGTTTCTTTACTAAGTTAATTAGATTTCTAATTTAGTGATTATACCTCCTTTGGTTTTTGTATGGAAGGATATATGTGTCTTTGCTACCTATTCAGTCAATGCTCAGCTCAGTTTTAGTTCCTTTGGGCGTGTGCTTTATATAGCTTTCTGGTCTCTCCTTCCGGCCACAAACCTAGGCTTAGTCAGTGTTATACCGTACTAGATTATGTGTTCTGCCCAGCAGCGTATTTATCTGTGCTTCTTGGTTTGTCCAGAGAGTCTGATTAGAGAAAGGTCAGTTCACCTCTGTAAAGGCATATTTATCCCTAAAATGTTTTGGTGATTGATGACAATGCTTTTGCAGACTAATCGTGTGCGTTGAGTGTTTTTCAGAGATTCATCCTTTTGGCACGAGACGATTTCCTCCCCTCGGAGCTTGAAGCGAAGACGGTGTAGTCCTTTCGGATTAGTTTGGTGGACTAGTTTCATAGGGATCACCGTACTATCAAGAGGGGGTCCGTTTTGGAAAGGCTAGGGCGGAATCATCACGTACACTTCCTTTGCCCCTCCCTCCGAGCCTTTCCGTTTCGATGATGGGCTTGTTTCTCTTCTTGTTGTGCCCTCTCTGGTCCCAGCGGTAGTACCGCGGGCCAGAGCGGTAGTACCGCTTGGGTGCTACAAGCGGTAGTACCGCTCTGGAGCGGTAGTACCGCCCAGAGCAGTAGTACCGCTAGTAGCCCCCATGTGTGTACTAACTCTGGTCCCAGCGATAGTACCGCGGGACGGAGCGGTAGTACCGCTTGGGTGCCATAAGCGGTAGTACCGCTCTTGGAGCGGTAGTACCGCTCTAGAGCAGTAGTACCGCTAGTGGCCCCAAGCCGTAGTACCGCGGTGGTCTCGTGCTAGTACCGCCTCGATTCAAGGGCTCCTTTTTCGTGTCGGGTTTTACGGTACTGGCCGCGGCTGTGGGGGGCCGTAGTACCGCTCCTGTGCGGTAGTACCGCCCTCCCACCGCGGTAGTACCGCTGTGGGCCAAGCGGTAGTACCGCGATGAAGAGCGGTAGTACCGCTTATAGTGGCAAGCGGTAGTACCGCTGGCACAGCGGTACTACCGCTCTCTTCGGGGCAGAAGTGGGGTAACGGTTGGTTTGTCCCCCCCCCCCCCACTATATAAAGGGGTCTTCTTCCCCAAAGTTGACTTACCTCTTCCCCCAAAAGCTCAATTGTTGCTCCAAGCTCCATTTTCGCCCGATCTCTCTCCCTAGCCAATCAAACTTGTTGATTTGCTCGGGATTGGTTGAGAAGGCCACTATCTACACTTCCACCAAGAGAAATTTGATTTCCCCCACTTATCCCTAGCGGATCTTGTTACTCTTGGGTGTTTGAGCACCCTAGACGGTTGAGGTCACCGCGGAGCCATAGTCCATTGTGGTGAAGCTTTGTGGTGTCGTTGGGAGCCTCCAATTAAGTTGTGGAGATTGCCCCAACCTTGTTTGTAAAGGTCCGATCGCCGCCTTCAAGGGCACCAATAGTGGAATCACGGCATCTCGCATTGTGTGAGGGCGAGGAGAATACGGTGGCCCTTGTGGCTTCTTGGGGAGCATTGTGCCTCCACACCGCTCCAACGGAGACGTACTTCCCCTCAAAAGGAAGGAACTTCGGTAACACATCCTCGTCTTCACCGGCTCCACTCTTGGTTATCTCGTTCCTTTACTTTAGCTAGTTTACTTGTGTTATATCTCTTACTTGCTTGCGTGCTTGTTGTCGTTGCATCATATAGGTTGCTCACTTAGTTGCATATCTAGACAACCTATTTTGATGCAAAGTTTAATTTGGTAAAGAAAAGCTAAAAATTGTTAGTTGCCTATTCACCCCCCCTAGTCAACTATATCGATCCTTTCAATTGGTATCAGAGCCTCGTCTCTTTATTAAGGACTTTACCGTCCAAAGAGTATGGTTGACGTCGTAGACGGTGCGGAGGAGCACTCCGGTGAGAATCCAGTCTCGTCTACGGGAGATGGGGGAACCGCAGTCTCTCGTGAGGAATTCAATGTGGCGTTGGACACATTGAAAACCTCCATGACGACCAAGGTCGAAAGCATGTTGAATAAATTCTTAGAAGGGCTTAAACTTACCACCGCACCGTTGAAAGTTGGTGATCCCGCTAACAAGGTGACGGATGCTACCTCCGACAAGGGGGAAGCTTCGAGCGAGAAGGCTCCTTGTTCTAGTGATAAAAATGGGACTGGCATCTTTGCCCATGTGGAACCTCCACCTGTCTATGGTGGACCGCTCCCTTCCACTCATTTGAATCATGCCGGCCCGGCCCCTAAGATTGAGAAGAATGTAGATTTTGATTCTTGGGTCTATCGTTTTAAGCGTCATTTAAATCATGTGAACACTAACCTTTGGAGAATCATTGAAGAAGGCTTTTATCCGCATGACCGAAGTAACTTCACTCCTAGAGAAGTTGTGGATCATCAATTCAATGAAAATGCTCTCTTCATCATCCAAGAAGCCATCCCACCCGAAGATCTTCCTCATCTCCGGCCTTACACCGTGGCCAAAGATGCGTGGCTCCAAGTTGTTTCCCTTTATCGGGGAAGCGCAAGCATTCAACGCTCCAACTATGAAGTGGTGCAAGATGAAGCCGACGAGTTTGCAATGAAAGAAGATGAAGAACCTCGTGAGCTTTTTCGGAGAGTAACCAAACTCGTGGTCTCGCTCCGAGATCATGGAAGTAAGGACACGGATGACAATTGGATCAAGCGCAAGTTCCTCAAGGCAATGATGCCCTACCACAAAGCCATGTCCTCCGTAATTCGTCAAAAGCCGGACTTTCACACCTTGTCCTCAAGTGAAGTGTTAGATGAGTTTGTGGCTATGAGCATCTTGGACAAGACCGCCGACAATGCGGTTCTTCGCTCTCAAAGAGTTAAGAAGCCCAACCTTTCTCTAAAGGCCAAGGTTAGTATGGAGGAAGAGGATGAAGAGGAAGAAGAGGAGGGCAACCTCGAAGATACGAAGTATGCCTATCATGAACACATGGCTCTTGCTTCAAGGCAATTTTGCAGCAAGAAGAACACGAGGCCAAACTTCAACAAAAGCAACTCAAGTGGCGCAAAGGGCAAGCAGCGGATGAGGACTTGCTTCAATTGTGGCAATGTGAGCCACTTTGTTGCGGAGTGTCCTTACGAGAAGAGGGAAGACAATGGTGGCAAGCTCATTAGAAAAGACAAGGCCAAGTCGTTCCCCAACAAGAGCAACTTCACCAAGAAGACTCCTCCCAAGGCGTTGGTGGTTCAAGAAGAGTACAATGAGGATGATGACGATGATGAAGATAGTGAGTCGGTTGCCATGGCCTCCGTTGCCATTGCGAAGACTCCACGGGTGTCTCTCTTCGACGCACCCAATGAGAACATCACCGCCAAGTGCCTCATGGCTAAAGCCACCAATAAGGTAACCTCCAACATCAAAACTACCATCATTAATCATCCTTCTTCGACGGATAGCATTGATGAACATGAGGGGACAAATGTGGAGGAAAATGAGTTTTAGATCTTTATGGGTAAACTCAAGGGTAAATCCAAGAAGCACTTCGTTGCTCTCTTGGAACAACTTGGTGAAGCCAATGACATGATCGAGGCTCACGAAGATACCATCTCTAAGATGGAGGGGCATAGTCGTGAATATGCCGATGAGATTTCGGATCTTTCCAATGCTCTTGACGAAGAGCGTGGTCTTCGTTTGGCTCTTGAGGAGTCATACAACGATGATCATGCTAAGTTAAAGAAAGATCTTGATCATGCTCTTGTTGTGTCTCGTGTGCTAAACTCCGAGAAGACAAAACTTGGGGTTGATCTTGCTAGACTCAAAGAGGAGTTTGGCATTCTCGACAAGGCTCACAAAGTCTTGAAGGGTGTTCATGCTAGCCTCAAGGAGTCTCATGATCAACTCCAAGTGAAGCTAACAAAGGAGAAAGCCACCTTTCCTCATATGGTGTTAATTGATAATGCAAATGCTACTAACCCGTGTTGTGAGCATGTGCATCTTGTTGAGGAGAATGCTAAGTTGAAGGAGCAACTTGAGAAAGGCCTTGTGTCATGCATACAAGGTGAGAAGAACCTCAACGACCTCTTGAGCAATCAAAAGGAAGTTGTGGCCAAGGAGGGGATTGGGTTCGCACCCAATCCCAAGAACAAGAAGAAGAATGACAAGACCAAGCGACCTCCTCCTCTCAAGCAAACTTTTGTGAAGGAGGGAGAGGGTGCTTCCAAGGAGAAGAAGAACAATGCGAAGGGTGGCGGTGTCAAGAAGAGCAATGCCACTCCTTCCAACAAAGCCGGCGACTTTAATCCTTCTTATGTGTTATGCCGTGCTAGTGATGGGCATGTTTATGCCAAATTTGTTGGTTCTCCTCATGAGTACATTGAATGGTCTATTTGGGTTCCTAAGACCCTTGTTGCTAACATCAAAGGACCCATTACAAAATGGGTACCTAAAACCAAGCATTGATCTCTTGTAGGTGTTTGCTTCCGGTGGGGGATCATGGTTGCTCGATAGTGGAGCTACAAATCATATGACCGGAAGCAAGGACTTGGTGGTGGACGTGCACAAGATTCCATCTATGCCCACCAATGTCGAGTGGGGTGATGCCTCGTCTTCTAAGGTATTGGGACTCGGCAAAGTTGTCATTTCTCATGATCTCACGATCGAGAAGGTCATGCTAGTTGAGTCCCTTGCATACAATTTACTTTCCGTTCGTCAACTTGCTATCATGGGCTTTGCCACCTTCTTTGATATTGATACCGTGGCCCTCTTGTGGAGCAAGACTCTTAAGGTAGCCTTTGTTGGGCATGTCGAGAACGGTCTCTATGTGATTAACTTTTCGGAGCGACCCACTAAGACCGCGACATGCCTAATGGCTAAAGTTGACGTGGGATGGCTTTGGCATCGCCGTTTAGCCCATGTCAATATGAGATCTTTGCAAAGTATTCTCAAGGGGGACCATGTCCGTGGACTAACGAACGTTAGTTTTGCCAAAGATCGTGCTTGCAGTGCTTGTATCGAAGGAAAGCTTCATGAGAAGGCTCACCCTCCCACGACTCCTATTTACTCGAAGAGGCCGTTGGAGCTCCTTCATTTGGATCTCTTTGGGCCTCCATCCTTTGATAGTCTTGGGGGTAGAAAGTATTGCTTGGTAATCGTGGATGACTATTCTAGATACACGTGGGTGTATTTCTTCAAGAGGAAAAGTGAGACCCAACAAACCGTCATTGACTTTGCAAATGAAGCCCAACGTCAACACAATGCAAAGATCTTGACAATAAGAAGTGACAACGGCACCGAGTTCAAGAACTACACCTTGGATGAGTTTCTCAGTGATGAGGGGATCAAGCATCAATATTCCGCACCTTACACCCCTCAACAAAATGGTGTTGCGGAGAGGAAGAACCGGACGTTGATGGATGCGGCAAGGACCATGATGGCGGAGTTCAAGTCTCCATACAACTTTTGGGCCAAAGCCATCAACACCGCGTGTCATGCTTCAAATCGGCTCTATCTTTGCAAAGGCTTGAACAAGACTCCATATGAGATCCTCACCGGTAACAAGCCCAACCTCAAGTACTTTCGGGTGTTCGGGTGTAAGTGTTTCATTCTCAAGAAAGGTGTTCGTTTGTCTAAATTTGAGACTAGAGCTCATGAGGGCATATTTGTTGGTTATGCTACAAACTCCCATGCTTACCGTGTTCTCAATAAGTCCACGGGACTTATTGAGGAGACGTGTAACGTGGAGTTTGATGAAAATAACGGCTCCCAAGTGGAGCAAAGTGGTACTTGTGATGTAGGTGATGAAATTCCTCCCCAAGCCATAAGAAGAATGGGTATTGGATATGTCCTACCCATTGAGGAACCCCTTGTGGACGAAGGAGAAGGACAATGCTCCACTCAAGTGGAGCCATCACCAACCCAAGACCCACACGCTTCCGAAGAACAAAGTGAAGGCCCTCAACCTCATGAACAAGATCAAGGGCAAGATCAACCTCAAGATGGTGGTGATCCACCAAATGATGCCCAAGGTCAAGTTCTTTCCCTCGAGCTAGTTCAAGATCAAGAACAAGCTCAAGACGACGCTCAAGATGATCAAGTAACCCCTCCTCACTTCACTTCCGAGGAGGAATTGGAGCGTCGTGCCGCTAAGATCGCTTCCAAGCTCACCACCAAAGGTCATCTCATGGAGAATGTGGTTGGAAGCCTAAGAAAGGGGGTAAGCACTCGTAGACAATTAGCAAACTATTGTGAACATCATGCGTTTGTTTCTTGTGTCGAACCCCAAAAGGTTTATGAAGCGCTTGAGGACCCGGATTGGCTCAATGCCATGCTTGAAGAACTCAACAACTTCAAACATAACCAAGTGTGGAAGTTAGTGCCAAGGCCAACCGGGAATCATAATGTCATTGGAACCAAGTGGATATTCAAGAACAAGCAAGACGCTCATGGAATCATTGTTCGCAACAAGGCTTGTTTGGTGGCACAAGGCTACTCCCAAGTCGAGGGTATCGACTACGGTGAAACCTTTGCCCCCGTCGCTCGCCTTGAATCTATTCGTTTGTTGATTGCCTATGCTTCTCATCATAATTTCACATTGCAACAAATGGATGTGACACATGCTTTTCTTAATGGTCTCATAAATGAGTTGGTATATGTCAAACAACCCCCCGGGTTCGAAGATCCCTATTTCCCCGATCATGTGTATCAACTCCATAAGGCGCTCTATGACCTTAAACAAGCCCCACGTGCGTGGTATGAGCATATTACGGAGTTGTTACAAGATCGTGGATTCGAAATCGGGAAAATCGACCCCACTCTTTTCACTAAGAAGGTCAAAGGGGAGTTGTTTGTGTGCCAACTATATGTTGATGATATTATTTTTGGTTCCCCTAACAAAGCCTTCAATGAAGAATTTGCCGCTCTCATGACCTCAAAGTTTAAGATGTCTATGATGGGAGAGTTGAAGTTCTTTCTTGGATTCGAAATCAAACAAAGAAGAGAAGGAACCTTCATCAACCAAGCCAAATACACTCAAGACATGCTAAAGAGATTCAAGCTAAGTGATGTCAAGCCGGCTTCCACTCCAATGCCCACCAAGTGCCAACTTGACATTGATCCCAATGGTAAAGCGGTGGATCAAAAGGTATATCGCTCTATGATTGGATCCTTGCTTTACCTTTGTGCATCTAGACCGGATATCATGTTGAGTGTGGGAATATGTGCACGGTTTGAAGCCGCACCTAAGGAAAGCCACTTTGTGGCGGTCAAGCGAATCTTTTGATATTTGGCTCATACCCCAAACTTTGGCCTATGGCACCCAAGAGGATCAAACTTCAAGCTTGTAGGTTATTCGGACTCCGATTGGGCGGGAGACAAAGTGGATAGGAAGTCCACTTCCGGAGGGTGCCAATTTCTTGGTTGCTCTTTGGTAAGTTGGTCTTCTAAAAAGCAAAGTTGTGTATCTCTCTCGTCCACCGAAGCGGAGTATGTGGCGGCCGGAAGTTGTTGTGCACAACTCTTATGGATGAGGCAAACTTTAAAGGATTACGGTGTCATTTGTGACAAAGTGCCTCTTTGGTGTGACAATGAAAGTGCTATCAAGATTTCTCTCAACCCGGTGCAACACTTCAAGACAAAGCATATTGAGATTCGGTATCACTTCATCCAGGATCATATTAGGCGAGGGGAGATCGAGCTCAACTATGTCAACACTCATGATAACCTTGCAGATATTTTCACGAAGCCATTGGATGAAGCAAGATTTCGCGAGTTAAGGCATGAGCTAAATATCATTGATTCGAGCAATGTGGTTTGAACCTTTGCACACCCCTCACATTCATTGTGCATTCTTGTCTAGGTGTAGGCATGGACGTAGGGGGAGTGTTGCTCTCTCAATGAACTTTCCCTCCCCCCACAATGCATAAACTGATCTCACTCTTTCACATTAGCCATTTTTTATGGTACTTGTGCTTCAAAGACGAGCTTTGGTCATGGGCCCAAGGATAATTCTTCGTGGTGCCATACCAAGTGACTCAAACATAGGTGGCCTCGGCCACCGCCCTCTCGTATAGAGGCGTGTGATTCTTGTTCTCTTGCTAGTGCTCTTGTTGGTCTTCTTGCCATTGTTTGCCGTCTTTCGTTTTGCACCATATGTGTTGAGTCTGGTTTGAGTTGCGCTGGGCGGTACTACCGCTGAGCAGGCACGGTACTACCGCTGGATGCCCAGTTCCATTGTTTCCTACCACATGTTGATCCATATTTGTTGTGTTTATTTGGTTTTGATCGTTCCTTCTTGTTGTTTCTTGTGTCCGTGTGTTTGGTTCTAGGTGATGAACATCCTGAGCAGCAAGTCCGCCGTGTCAACCCCGGGCGTTCAACGTCGAAGCGGTACCGCTCATCTGAGACTGCAGGTGGTTCTTCCAGTGCTCCACAGCCGGCAGGGGGTGCTTCCTCAAGTGCTAATCCTCCTCGCAAGAAGAAGATTGCCAGCCGACCGAAGCCAAGTGGCAAGAAAGTGACTGAGATGTCTAGCAAGGAATTCTGGGACAGGCGTCGGCGCAACCCCTATGAGGAAGACCAAGAACCCAATCTTGTCAATCGCCCATTCTGGAACCGGTTTCAGTATGCCACATACTTTGATGTGATCAAGGCTAAGAAGAATCTCTTTGTCAATGTTCATTCCATCAACACGGATGCTATGGAGAAGGACCTTGAGTACTTTGGTGATGCCCTACAGATGTGCTCTCAGTTGAACATTCTCATGATCATGCAGTTCAACAAGGACTTTGATGCAGATTTGCTGGCACAGTTCTTTGCCACTGTTCACCTAGGAACTGATGCAGACAGGACTCTGACTTGGATGACAAATGGGAAGGTGCTAGCTATCAAGTGGTAGGCCTTCATGGGGCTGCTTGAGGTGGAAGATCAAGGGCTCGAGACTCCAGTTGGTTTTCGTCCTCACCAAAATGTCACCTCCACTCACAAGCAAGCCCTCTGGCCCTACTGTACTCGGAAGGTCCACCCTGAGACCAGGAAGGAAACCTATGAGTTGTCTACCTATCTGGACATCCTTCACCGTATCTTCCGCGAGACTCTCTTCCCTCGTATTGGGAATCTGGACATGGTACACTCTTACCTTGTGGACATGCTTCTCTTCTGCCAGCGTGAGAAGGACGCAAACACCGGCGAGTCCCTGGACATCTCTCATGTCATGTGGTCTGAGCTTCTGGCGGCTGTTTTTGAGCGCAAGTGCCCAATTTATGGCCCGTTCATCATGTTGCTTATTGAGAGGGCCTGGAGACATACCTATCCTGAGGAGCAGCTGGAAACTGGAGAGTTGGTCTCTCATGAGATCAAGCGTCTGAGGAAGAAGGATAATTGGGGTAGATCTGGAGCTCCATCTTCTGCTGCTGCCATGGAGACCGAGGACGAGGCTGATGCCGGTGATGATGATGAGGATTATGTGCCTCCTGGGACAGAGCCTTCTGCAGCAGAGCCCTCTTGGGCAAAGAAGCTCAAACGCAAGATGAAGAAGCTGTTCTGCATGGAGTCTCATGGTCAGTACATGACTCATGTGGCTGAGAAGAAGGCAAGAGGACGTCACAAGGAGCTGATGCGTCAGATGGGTGCGACAGTCACCAGCGGCTCTGAGGGTCAGATTACTGAGGAGGAGGAGTGGATCCAGCAGCACTGTCCGTGGACCGACTCAGATGCCGAGCAGTTTCCGGGTGAGGACGGCAGTGCAGATGATCACGCAGAGTCCTGATGTTCGAGATCCTCAACATGCTCTCACCTGGAGCCGTAGGTTAGCTCTTTGCCCCTTTTGGTGTCTCGATGCCAAAGGGGGAGAGAGTTTAGGGATTTGCGTCGTTGTGTTGCGAGTGTGTCTTTAACTTGTGCTTTCATTGTGTGCTTTGCTTGGCTTTGTGTTCAGTGAGACTTTAGTTCGAGTCATATGGTGTGAGACATATGCTACCCTATCCTTATCATATCTTTATCTTTGTCTCTAGTCATTTGATATCTCATGAGTTATATGCTTCATTATGTTATCATATCTTTATCTTTGTCTCTAGTCATTTGATATCTCATGAGTTATATGCTTCATTATGTTATATATCCTGCTATCTTGTATCGCTTAGGTTGTTGGTCTCTAAAATACAGGGGGAGTGTTGATCCTAGTATGTGTGTCGTGCAGTTCAAAGCACTTATCTTGATGGCACACATCTAGGGGGAGCCCGTCTATATTTTAGAGATTTGGGGTTTGCTTATGTCCTTTGTCTTTTCCCAGTTGTGCAAATCCCGTATTGTCATCAATCCACCAAAAAGGGGGAGATTGTAAGGGCATATTTAACCCTAAGATGTTTTGGTGATTGATGACAATGCTTTTGCGGACTAATCGTGTGCGTTGAGTGTTTTTCAGAGATTCATCCTTTTGGCACGAGACGATTTCCTCCCCTTGGAGCTTGAAGCAAAGACGGTGTAGTCCTTTCGGATTAGTTTGGTGGACTAGTTTCATAGGGATCATCGTACTATCAAGAGGGGGTCCGTTTTGGAAAGGCTAGGGCGGAATCATCACGTACACTTCCTTTGCCCCTCCCTCCAAGCCTTTCCGTTTCGATGATGGGCTTGTTTCTCTTCTTGTTGTGCCCTCTCTGGTCCCAGCGGTAGTACCGCGGGCCAGAGCGGTAGTACCGCTTGGGTGCTACAAGCGGTAGTACCGCTCTGGAGCGGTAGTACCGCCCAGAGCAATAGTACCGCTAGTAGCCCCCATGTGTGTACTAACTCTGGTCCCAGCGGTAGTACCGCGGGACGGAGCGGTAGTACCGCTTGGGTGCCATAAGCGGTAGTACCGCTCCAGAGCAGTAGTACCGCTAGTGGCCCCAAGCCGTAGTACCGCGGTGGTCTCGTGCTAGTACCGCCTCGATTCAAGGGCTCCTTTTTCGTGTTGGGTTTTACGGTACTGGCCGTGGCTGTGGGGGGTCGTAGTACTGCTCCTGTGCGGTAGTACCGCCCTCCCACCGCGGTAGTACCGCTGTGGGCCAAGCGGTAGTACTGCGATGAGGAGCGCTAGTACCGCTTATAGTGGCAAGCGGTAGTACCGCTGGCACAGCGGTACTACCGCTCTCTTCGGGGCAGAAGTGGGGTAACGGTTGGTTTGTCCCCCCCCCCACTATATAAAGGGGTCTTCTTCCCCAAAGTTGACTTACCTCTTCCCCCAAAAGCTCCATTGTTGCTCCAAGCTCCATTTTCGCCCGATCTCTCTCCCTAGCCAATCAAACTTGTTGATTTGCTCGGGATTGGTTGAGAAGGCCACGATCTACACTTCCACCAAGAGAAATTTGATTCCCCCCACTTATCCCTAGCGGATCTTGTTACTCTTGGGTGTTTGAGCACCCTAGATGGTTGAGGTCACCGCGGAGCCATAGTCCATTGTGGTGAAGCTTTGTGGTGTCATTGGGAGCCTTCAATTAAGTTGTGGAGATTGCCCCAACCTTGTTTGTAAAGGTCCGGTCGCCGCCTTCAAGGGCACCAATAGTGGAATCACGGCATCTCGCATTGTGTGAGGGCGTGAGGAGAATACGGTGGCCCTTGTGGCTTCTTGGGGAGCATTGTGCCTCCACACCGCTCCAACGGAGACGTACTTCCCCTTAAAAGGAAGGAACTTCGGTAACACATCCTTGTCTTCACCGGCTCCACTCTTGGTTATCTCGTTCCTTTACTTTAGCTAGTTTACTTGTGTTATATCTCTTACTTGCTTGCGTGCTTGTTGTCGTTGCATCATATAGGTTGCTCACTTAGTTGCATATCTAGACAACCTATTTTGATGCAAAGTTTAATTTGGTAAAGAAAAGCTAAAAATTGTTAGTTGCCTATTCACCCCCCCCCTCTAGTCAACTATATCGATCCTTTCAACCTCTGTAGCTTTTGTTGTTTAATTAGTCAGCATGTGCAGGTTCATATAGTAGTACACATGTGTGAATAGAAACTCTTCATGTAAGGTGGCAGTAAAAGGCCTTTCGATTTTACCTTAGGCACTACAAGCAGCCAATAGATAGGCCCATTGCTTGCATGATGATAAATTTTGCCCACAAGAATGTCCTAACAAATCTGATCTTTGATTGCAGCTAAAAGAGAGCTGACTAGGCTCGCCTGGGAAAGCAGGTAAGCACATTCGTGTCTGGTGTGTCAGATCTGCTAAATTGAACTCTTGCACTTCAAGATAGATTTCCATGTATTATTACTTTTGACTGACAGCGAGTTTATAAATTGTTGCTCTGTAGTGATAATACTCTTAGATTATTTCAGCCTTCTTGATTTGAATGCTGAAATATCTTTCTGACCCTATACAAAAAATATTGTTTTGTCTAAATAATGAATCGCATATTTTTTACTGTTGGCAAATGAATTATTTATGTATAGTTACTACCAAATTATCAGAATAATAAATCTATCGCTCGCTCCA
The DNA here is from genome assembly GCF_018294505.1 of Triticum aestivum. Classification (NCBI taxonomy): domain Eukaryota; kingdom Viridiplantae; phylum Streptophyta; class Magnoliopsida; order Poales; family Poaceae; genus Triticum; species Triticum aestivum. The sequence goes on from NC_057811.1 coordinate 101,562,427, forward strand.
ATTATTTGTAATTCTGGGTTAGGCTTTTCTTATCTAAACTACTTGATGTGACAAAATATCTTAAACAAGCTCTGTGATTTCTATGCTCTCTTATATTATCAAAGATGATTGCACTTATATGATATGTTTGATAGTTCCTATATACTCCGAAAGAAAAAATAGCTGATGTTCCGCTCCCTGTAGGCCTGCACTCGCGTCGCACCCTTTCCTCTCCCTGCCGCCTCGCCTCTCTCCCTGCCTGCTCGTTGCCCCGGTCGTCTCTGATGGTGCTCCTAGATGTGCTATACATCACCTCCTCACCTCCTTGGCCACTTCGGTGCCCATGGCTTTCTGCTGGAATGAATAGTTACTGCTGGAATGAATAGTTACTCCCAAAATGAGATATCTCGTGCCACCGTGTTTGATTCACGTGCCCCATCGGTCGGAAGCCATTCTTGCTAGGGCGATGATGATTAGCCGTGGGTATCAAGTTGGGTCCTCCCTCTTGTCTCTAGAATCCTTTTTGATCCTGTGATACTTATTGTTCTGTCCTTTGGATGGTCACTCTTATTGAGTGATAACCAGGGCAGCTCCACTGTATAAACAGATTGATCTGGTGATAAGAGATGATGGGGGTAGATTATATGATCGAGGAAAGGCAAATCTGAGCCCATATGCATTGAACCCTGACCCCTTTTTATTCGCACGTGCCCCACCGGTCGGAAGCCATCCTTGCTAGGGCGATGATGATTCGCTGTGGCTGAAATAAGTGTGCCTTTGAGCAATCAAGGCACCTGTGGGTATCAAGTTGGGTCCTCCCTCTTGTCTCTAGAATCCTTTTTGATCATGTGATGTCCTTGGATGGTCATTCTTATCGAGTGATAACCAGGGCAGCTCCACTGTATAAACAGATTAATCTGGTGACAAGAGATGGCGGGGGTAGATTATATGATCGAGGAAAGGCAAATCTGAGCCCACTATGCATTGAACCCTGAACCCTTTTTATTTGTATTTAAAGGTGTTGCTTATTTATGCTCCAGTGTTTATAGCCGTCTTATGTGAATATTTCTTCTCTCTCATACCTTTATTGCATATAAGTTGTTCTTAACTTTTATTGTTTGTTGTTGGTCCTTGATTTCATCTGGTTAAGAGTAAGCAAGTTGTCGGTTCAATGGCTTGTTTTAATTTGTTGATAAACCAGCAGAAACCACAGTGTCATGTTTCTAATAACAGCGTCTTTAGGCTGGTTAATGTTTGTATTGGAGCCCACTACCTTTTATTTCGCTTGTTTCTTACCATCTTCCTTGCTTCTCTGGCTGTTTCACGGTTGGGATGGTGGCGTGGCGTTGGGGCTGTCTTGCGGGTTGGCCGGAGAGGGAGCACACCGAGTGGGCTTCTAAGATGGCTGAGGTGATTATTTGCTCCCTTGTTTGTCTTTCCCTTTGTGATGTGTATGTGCTCATCAAGGGCTTTGTTGTTTTTTAGGGATTTGTCTAGGGTTTCCTGGTTAATCCATTCTGATTTTGGTCTGCTCATGCTCTTGGCTTCCGGACCGTGGTGCTCAAGGTGGTCTGGCTGTCGCCGCCGCCCCTGCTTGACGATGCTGCACCCCTGCTCGATCACTTTATAAAAATAGCGTATGCAGAAGTGAAAACGAGTCAAACAGATGATCAGTGCCTCAGTCCTTCAGTACTTGAGGTATGTGTTGACTGTATTAATGCTATTATGTTTTTAGTGGCCAATATTTCTAACGAGTGTATAAAACCGCAGTTGACCATGGTCAACATATGAGTTTAATTGGTGTCTAAGATAATTAGTAGCATGATTTTATAAAGCTCCAGTTCCATGGTTCTGAGCACTTGTGTTTAATTGGAATCACTTGTTATTATAGAACTATGTTGTTGATTGTAGTTCCATGTAGCTTGAGTATTTATCTGTACTTGAAGTCTACAAGTGTTTTCTTAAGTATACCAGAACCACCTGACCGAGAATAATTAATTTCGTAACTATTAAGTAAACTGAATTGAGCATTTCTTAGATTTTTTGGTTCAGAGCTTTTATTGTCTCTTTGGTAATATGTTGGAGTTTACTTTTCCTGTGGCATACGTTTATTTTGGAAGTTATTTGCATGTATACTGGTATGTGGTTGTCTACGTGCCCCCTTATAGTTGGGCATAAGTTCGGATAGTATTCCAAGTCTTTGTATTAATGCTACTGGTTTTTGGGTATGAGATTCATCAGTTCCAGTGTCCATGCTATAGGACTTCATTCTGTGCTTCTGAGTGTTGGGCATGTGCTCCTAGATGCACCTCAAGCTTGCTATGTCCATCTGCTCTACTTGTTTTTGTTTGGCATTTTCAGATATGTTTTTTATGTTACTTCTCTGCTTTCGTGATTATCTGCACTTCTCGATTGCAGGGTTCATTGCTTCTGCATATGGCTAGCTCTATTTATTAGTTCGCCTTATTTTGTTTCCTGGCTCACACTTTTGTTTCACAGCTTGTTTCAGCTTAGAAGCGAGTCTCCGAGTCCGCTGTGTTTTTGGAGCTGCTGACTGGTGGTGGTGTTGCAATGTTCACAGGGTAAACAGTGCCCAGCTCTATTTCCTGTTGCTTGGTACATGGTTCTTCTTCTTTTGTCCCTCGGTGTTTATTTTATACTTCGCTACAACATTGGTTCAATTTGTCCCTCAGTGTGAAACAATTTATTTGGTTAGAATTGTATACACAAAGGGATTGCACCGTTTGAATTGTGGATGGATAGCTGAACCATGTAGATTGAGGTTTCTCACTTTCATACAATACAGTTTGCTTCGGCATGTGTCTGCCTTTGAGGTACTAGGAGATGATGCAGGTAAAGGCACTCTCCAGTTTCTGATGGTATGCACATGTGGGAAAATCTGGGCACTATATGTTGATTCAGTACTGAAGTTTGTCTGCTAGCCTTTTTTGGTATACATATGTTTTGATGCTTGTGGTTAGCTGAAAAGAAAAGGAACCTGGACTTTTGTTTTTTAAGACTTTATTAATATTCTATTAGAGTGAACTGAGTTGTCGTAGCCTTTTGGTTTAGTCAGACATAGCGTTTTTGTTGATGCTTCATCAATATACTTAATCACTTGCTATTTCCTATGCTCTTCTACAATACAGGATTAGGAGTTGGAAAGTTATTTATTTTATCTGCCAAAAAATTTGCTTGAAAATTATAGTATGTTTTGTCATCCATCTTTTAACCATGTTGTCCTGGGAAATATAGTGCCTTTCCTCCTCAATGCTTAGTAGATCTATGGTATGCTTTAATGTAATCTCAAGCCAGAACGAATTTCCTTGACTCGGCTTTCTTTTCCCTCGGTTCGCCTGTAGTTGAGGTACACCTGGCTGTCCAACTAATGGGTCAATTTTGACTTTTGACTTGCAGTATGCATATGATTGGATATGCGCTTTCAGCTTTCGTGTCATCGATGGTTTCAGATTCCTCCATCCTTACTACACTGCCTATAGTTTCTTAGGTAAATCTGCTCATCCTTTTGTATCTATTGCTTATGTATGTGTACAAATACATTTAGCTCTGACTTTCTGGGTCATGGATCAGGTTGGTAGCCTTGCATGAAAAGGAATACTCTGGACTAGAATTTCTACCTAATCATATGCCTCTGTGTGTTTTGTAGTCATGTTTTTAATATGTTTCCTATTGCTTGCGTGTGCCTTAAAAGAACAGAGCCTCTACGTTCTAATAATTCCTTGATTTTCAATTCACAGTAGTACTATAGTTGCTTAATAGTACTAGGTTGGAAGGATATGTGCATATTAAAGACTAGATGTCGTTGGTGGTACTAATTTGGAATGGTGCACTGCCAACTATTTCGAATTTTGACTAGCTTCAGTACTTGGTCCGCGCGTCGATGAGGTGAGCAAGGGCAGTTGGCTTGCCTCTCCGTGCTCCCATTCGCCCCCTTCTCTTTGGACCCCCGCTATTTTTTCATATTAGATGCTCTCCTGCTTTGGCTAAATCAGATAGAGGCTTGAAGCATATTCAGTTTAAATAAATGAGTATAACCAGTCTTCTCTAGCTATTCTTTGTGTGAAAATTGAGAATATGTTTGCTCGTTTGTTTTGTTTGGTGCCTGTGTCTTTTAGTCTTTGGAGGGAAAAATGTTCTCTTTGCTTAATATTCCCTCTGTAAAGTATTTCTAAACGCTCTTATAATACTGTCGGTCCCATTGCTGACCCGTAGAGAGGCGTCCGTGGGGGTCTCCATGGTTGCCGGTGACCGAACGCGACCACCGCTGCCGATCCCCGCTAACTTTTTATATTAGATGCTCTCCTGCTTTGGCTAAATCAGATAGAGGCTTTAAGCATATTCAGTTTAAATAATGACAGTCCTAATTTGGATAAATGAAATAACAAGAGCTTCAGACTAATGTGGAATAATTGGTCAAAATAGAAGAGTTTAGTTCCTGGCAGTTTAGTTAGTGGCCTATATGAATTTGATTTGGCCCACAATAATTTTGCACAATTATTGATTTGCTAGCATATATTCTAAACTTAATTTTGTTAGCTCCTATCTCGTGTTCTTTCTTACAATATCTTTTTATATACCGTGCTTCACGAGAGTTTCTCCATGTTTATGAAGAAAAGATTTGGGTTCAGAGCACCTTCGGTTATAAGAATTTGTTTTCTAATTCTTGCTGGCCAGTCGCAAAACATTAATTTTTGTTTGCTTTACAATTTTTCAGAAGTAATAGGAAATGACGAGCTCCTACTTTTTATGCCAGCTCTATGACGTAGGTGAGCTGCGACCTTCTTTCCCACGTGTTTGTGATAATCAGTTAACCTCCAGAGGGAATTTTGATTGTGATTAGTATCTTTAGACATTGACCATGCATGTTCGTCAGTACTCACCATCTCTTTCATTTCTCCTCATTTCTTAAATGTATTGACCTCTGGTATATACAACTAAATCGATGTGCCAAACAACAAAAAATAGCTATACATTGGAAGATTTGAATGCTATTTTATTGGAGTAGTTCTGAAATTCTGCCTCATTTTTTTCCCATTCGTGTTATTTCTCATAGTTTTAAACTAAAAGGAGTAACTATTAAAAATGTCTCTGATTAGCCTATTGTTAAAGTTCGAGATACTAGGGTTGATGCTTGAGTATAGAAATCGTTGAATTCCATATATCTCACAGTTTGTTTGTATCATATTTGTGTGAGGTGGTCCCTATGAAGTACATCGACAAGGCAGATGGATTACGCGACTTATTAGTTTGCTTAGTGATAATGGCTCCGTAGTTGGCTCTTTTTAATATATTCCTGTTCTTATTACCTCTTATGTGTTTTTGCTTTTGGTATCGAACTTTATGTCGAATGTCTATCTTTTGTGGTCGTATGAACGCACCGAGCTTGATCCTGCCTTATAAACTGATGTTGATCTTGTACTCCATTGTGTTTTACTTTTATCACAATTGAATGTTTCTTTATTTATTATTATCCTGTATAATGCAAATGCTATACCTCGGTTGCTACTGACATAGTGTTACTTGCTTCGGCAAAACACTTGGACCGGTACCCTCGCGCCAGGGCGCGATCCCAATCTAGTGGATATGGTTGTCGGGGGAGTGGGCCGCGTGTTGTGGGCGGGGCGAGTGGGTTGCGTTGTCGTTCGCAGCGTTCTCCCTCCATCCCGAACGGTCAACTATGTATGACGTGGCTGGCTATACGCTTCAAGATTCGTTCGTTTGATCGAGTGGCTTTGGGCGTGTTCGGACGCAGCTCCTAAAAATCAGACGTTCGGGAGTTACTGATTCCGAAAATGTAAACTATGTAACAAAAGTTATACTATAGGAAAACTCTTTCAATACAAATCCAAAAGCACATTTTTTTTGTATCATATAATTCATATTTTTTTAGTTTTATAGATGGTCGAAGTTTGACACAAAATACAATGGGGCCAAATAAACCCCTCCCTCGTTCAAGCGTATCCCTTGCTGTGAGCGTTAGGGGTTCGATCGCCCACTAGCGTACGTAGATGGGCCAACCCATTAAGAATCGAAGCGAAGCAAGCTAGCGGCCGCTGAGACCGATTTGAGGAAGCTTCTAGAACGTTTCTGACTAGTTTCGCGAACCTTCTGGAAGGTTACAAAACCGATTTTTTTGTAATAGCTTTTCGGGTTATTTTAGTTTTTCCTCTTGCTTTTCTTTTTAAAATTTTGTGGTCCTTTTCTGTTTTTCATTTTCTACTCTATTCGTTTTTTTAATTCACAAATTTCGGAAAATGTTTAAAATCTTCAAAACTGTGTGCAACTATAAAATTTGTTCGCTTTTTTCGAAATTTGTTAAGGTTTTCAAAAACTGTTCATGTTTTTTTCTAAAAATGTTGGGAATTTAAAAAAAATTTAGTAATAACAAAAAATGTTCAGAATTTTAAAAATTGTTCACCTATTTTCAAATTTGAGAAAAAATTTATTTCATGAAGAAATTTTGAATTCAATAATAATTTCAGTTCCGTGAATTTTTTTAGTTCATGAGAAAATTTCCAAATTCAAGAAAATAGAAAAAGGAAAGAAATAGAAAAAAAGGAACATAAACAGGAGAAAGAAAAATATAAAAATAAAAATTCCGGTTCAGGAACCTTGTTGAAGGTTCCCAAAACCCACAAAAACTGGCTGGGAACGAATACCGGAACGTGGAAGTTGTATGTATCTTCTATGTCTAAATAGAGGCACCCCGCTAGGTAAAGCCACGTCACCCATTTTGTTTTAGCCGTTGATACAGCATAGATCGGTAGCCTATAGTCGTCCGATCAAGTGTTGGCCAAATTTACTAAGAGATGCCACCGCTAAGTGACCATACCGTTTCGTTCTTTTACCGTTCGCTGCTGGCCTCCAGCTCAATTTTCTGGCCTGGGCGTAGGCTCTGCCGATTTGGACACTAAAAAGCCCATTCGAAGCCCATATGTCAAGATGCTACGACCCACACCCTTCCGTCAAATTGGTCGGAAGAAAAGAACCCTTTCATCAAGCCGCCGCCGCAACATCCCTTCCTCCGCCGCCACCACCTGCCGTTCCCCGACCAGCCGATGCGGTCTCTCATGCTCTCCCAGCAGCCGCCACCACTCATGCTTGGCTCCAGCCAGCCGCCCGTGTTAACCCTGTCGCCCTCACCTCTGGCGGTCCCTCGGCGACCAACCTCTCCAGAGATGCGGGATCCTGCCGCCGCCACCATGGATTCCGCCGCCACGTTGACGCTCTACCAGCGCTGCCGGCACAATCGATGGTCCTCATGGCCAGCCACCGCCACCGCCACACCCATTGCCCCCCTGCCAATGACCGCCGGTAGCCCTTCCGTTGCTCCACAGATGAGCATTAACTCCATCAAATTAGTTAGTCTTCCCCGCTTTTATGTCGCAATCTCATCCACAAATGCACACGAAACGTCCTCGCACCACTCAATTTACGACCTTCATTATCTTCGACTCCGTTACCCTGCAAATGCGGAGAAACTGTGCTTAAAACCACTCTGTACTGCAACGCCTGCTCACATCCACGTCTGGGAGGCATGGAGGAGGCCTTCTCCACTGAATCCACTCATTGGTCTCTTCTGGACCTTCTTCACGGTCTATTTCCCTGCTTCTTCTGAACGAGCGTTGCCACCATGATTCACTCCTCCTCGATCTGACGCCCATGCCCACTTTCATCAACAGCCCCCAAAGCCTACTGCAGGTTCACCTGCGTCTACACCGGCAATGCTCTGCTTCAGTCTTGCTCCCCCCGACCTCCGTCTGGCCACTCCAACCAAGCACGTATGATCGCCAAGATCCGGGACGCAGCCACGAAGACCCTCCGCAGGACACCGTTCGATCTCCTTTACCTATCCTCGCAGAAGGTCAGGTGCTTTGGTTCGTGTCGAGTTCCCTCTGAGAGATTTTTATTTTTCTCGATTATATGTTGTGTGTTAGAGTAATACAGTACATGAATGATGCATCCCCGTCCCTGCTCCAAGCCTCCAACATGTTCTGATATGGATATTCTGAACCTCATATACCACATTCCGTCTGATGCATTGTTGGTCCCAAATTCACATGTGTGGTTTCATATTTTAAATTTGTTAGGGCATACAATTGCTAATTAGTTTTTTCTTTTGTCTGTAGATTCATCATTGTCTTTGCCCAGATTGCAGCTTTGATATGAGTTGCCCAAAATAAAACGTAGTAGCAGGTAAGGTTCTGTTGCTGTGGTTTACATGGTCAGTACTGGATGGTTCGATGAGATTAAAGTGTTGCCTTCATTTTGCTTAACACCTCATTCTGGCAAATTAGTGGTTATGCATAATTGTAAAGATTCAATTTATTGAGGGTTTAGTCGACCAGTTAAATGGCTTTTTGTGTTAACATGGTAATGCAAATTTTAGTCTTAACATGTGCAATACTTCAGTCATTCATTGTACATTGTGGCAAGTGAAGTAAAAATATTTCTGGATGATTTTGTTTCATTACATTTAATCCATTTGGCATGTTGTATATTTGTTAATTGTGTTATCGAGGCATGATGTACCCTTTCTACACCTGAAGCCCTTGCATAATTTAAGAACAATGCCTACCCAAATGCATTTTTTAGCTCTGTTTATTCCGAGAAAATTGTAATCCTACAAGTTTTCGCAGCAACGCGCGGGGTGTCATCTAGTACTACAAATGGGTCAGTCCAAATCGCTCACTTGAGTCGCTCATATGTGCGTTTCATCAACAGTTTGACGCACAATGCAACAAATAGGGTTTTCCAATAGAATCTATAGCCAACTCTCTGTCAGCCAACCCCGTACCATATCGCACGGTGGACACCGGTTCAACCAGTACTTTAATGTCTCCCAATTTTTCCATGGCTAAAGTGTACGCTTCAACATCACTGTCTCCTAGCTTCACAATCTTAGTCCTAGGCTCAGCGATTTGAGAAACAGAAAATAATGCGTCAAAACCAAACATTTTCCCCCAAAGTATATACTCCCTCCGCCCGGAAAAATTTGTCCCAAGCCTATCCCTCAAATGGAAGTATCTAGCACTAACTTTGTGCTAAATACATCAACTTGAGGGACAAGTCTTTTCAGACGGATGGAGTACATGTCAAGATAGTTCTCGGTTGTGACGCTCCAAACATCTGGAAGAACTTGGTAAAAAGCAATCATCGCCTATTTTTGTGCGAAAAGTGGCTGCAGCTACCGAGCTCCAATGTTCTTGGTATTTGAAATTTTTGAAAAACACACATTGGATGCTCAAAAAAATCTTGAAACAAATACGTGAATACGTACACATATTCCTAAGGCCTAGTAAAAATCTGGAAAAGAAATACTTTATATTTTGGGAAATACAAAAAAAATTCTGACAGAAAATGGCACCCCTTTTCTCCTACATACTGTTAGAAATTTGCTTTTTTCTATAGCCCAAAACAAAACGAGATTTGTCCCAAAACTTTCCACGGGTATTCAGAATATGTATATGTATCCCCGGGAAAAAATTCACATTTTTTTGAAACTTCCAAAACACAAATTTCAAATTGTTTAAATATAAAGAGCACTGGATCAGCTCGGGTGTTGCAACGCCTCTCTCTATTTTTGTGGTGCTATCAAACGCATTTGGTGCCCCCACGGCCGAGTGATGCAGCCACATGCGGGAAATTCAAGCCGCTCAGGTGGCACCCCAGTCCCGGCAATCCTCGGACAAAACACTGCCCATGTACAATTCAGGCACATAGGCACATGGTACCGATCTATTTGATCTCAACAGCCGGCGTATAGTATTAGTTAAGAAGTGGGCACAGATCAAGACGCTACATTGGTTGGACCGGATAAAGGGTGTCACATAGCTCGGCCTTCAAAACGCCTCACTCTGCACAAAGTTACTAGTCTCAGATTCTTACATTTTCTTTCAGCTTTAGGGTCTGTATCTGAAACAAACACCTATTTGAAATTTGTTTTTAAAAACTAGTTAAAATCTGATTCGGACTATTTCTAGTGTAGTAAGCACATCTCGGTGTACTTCTATGTCAAAGCTGATTATGTTGAATCTATTTTGGCAGCACAACAAGTCCATAGATGAACAAACAAGGAATAAGCAAGCACTATTAAGAATTCAAGGACTAAACAAGGGCTAAGCGTGATATTTATTCTGAACCTCCAGACTCGCATCTACCTAGCCTGCCGTGACTAAATTGACACCGACAAGAATTCCGTGGTACATGTCGGCCGGTGCGATAGTTTTCAGTGCGTCCAACTCCTATGTTTTCTAGTACCAAAGAAGATATGCAACACTTGACACAAAAAAAATATAAAAATAAAATAAAAGGGGATCTACTTCTCTCTCAAGATACTGGCCGGATGGCTACTGCAAGGTAAACAACTTGAGGACTCGGATACATAATGCGAACATGAAGAATGTATAGCTCGAGCTCAAGCAACACACGCGCCACCACCACTGACCACACACATTTTCTAAGAAAAGCAGGAGAGATGATTCAACTCATTTTATAATTTTGTTTTGCAATTCAATAGCACCGCCCCAGAACCCATACTATCCTACCTTCTTTATACACATAGTAATGGAAGAGGGGTACAATTATTTCCAACAACTTTTTACGGACAAAAAGGCTTCCAGTTCATTGGCTCAAATCAATTCGATGACATCATGTCGGTTCTTGGCTTCAGTAGAAAAATTGCATCATGGTAGAATCCGACGGCTTTAGTTCTCGTTTGCAAATTATGAAGATGGCCATCTAGTCTAGTACTATGGTGCACCTGCAAGATTGCAGTCTTTTATGTTGCACATGTTGTTAGATGGACATATTTACAACACACTCTTCGCTTTGCCAACCGGCAACAGCAACAACAACCAAGAGGTGAAATTTCAGCAAAACAGAATTCAACATAACTTCTGCCTCTTTTGGTATTTTACAAAAAACTCTTAAACCACTAAACCAAATAATACCAAATTTTGGTAGACGAGTAGAACACGACTTTCTGAGATCCCTCAAAATTTCAGCTCAACCGGACACGGTTAACCTACCCAAAAAGTTTGTCTCTCAAAACTACTCAGTTCTGAAACTGTAGCGGTCCGAGTTGACAAAACCAATCTCTAATATTATGCTCCGCGGATCCAATCCTCAAACCAGCTAACCAGATTGAAGTACTCAAAGTAAGTAATGATCTCACCAAGTTTGGGGTCAATCTAAGCACGTTAGAATCTCTAGTCACCAGTTTGAACACTGTCTAGTCAGAAGCAACAAACCTGGATAGAACCTCCACTTCTTTTTCCCCTTCTCTTCTCTCAGGTTATGTTCCTCTCTTGTGTGCTCCCCCACTCTCACAATGGTAGCCACCACCAACAGGGGTTAAGTGGCTAGGGTTTTCTTCTCTACTCCCTTCACTAGGAGCACTCACAACCATTGGATGCAAATCAAATCAACGGCTCACACGTATTAGACTTTTAGGCTGATATTGGGATGCGAACACACCTTCATGTGGAGGTACTTAGCCCAACACTATGAATAGGCTGACTAGAGAATTGTTTGAAAACACCACGATTAGATCCAAAATTTACTTATCTGCTTCGCATAGTAGAGGCTGAGAAAAGTTCTCTAGTGCTGCCGTAGACGCTCACAAAAAATATTTCCCATGTGCCTCCAATTCCTATCTCATGTTAGCTGGTGGATCTCGTCTATCTTAACACCTATACACAATCGATCACGTAGCAATATTTCTTCTTTAGCAGACAAGTGGGAGAGCTGCCTAAGTGCGTAGGATATAAGAGCTATGCTTTTCCAACGCTATCCATAAATCCATTGTATCCTCATATAAATATTCAGCAAACGGCATCTACAACGGATTCCTTTGGTTGCTCGCTCGACTTTTTAATAATGTTGTACATATGGTAGTACGCCCGCGTGTACAAGATTGATTATTTAACCATCAGTTTTTTCTTTGAAAAGAAGGTTGAAACCCCCAACCTCTGCATCACGTGCACACAACAAATTTTAATTAAAAGTTGATGCACGACGACGATGCCGAATACATCAATGCACTGAAATTGACTACTATAGCATGAATACAACTAAGTCGACCTCCTCCTCAGCAATGCCTTCAAGAATTAAATACATGCACTCGTGCCACCATCGTCGCCTATGGTCGACTTCTCGGTATAGTTCTAGCTAGCCTTAATTTTATGTTCCCAGAAGAGATTAAATTTTCTGACCTTATGTATGCTTAATGAACGAAAATATATAAATTAAGTTGATTGCCGTTATCATATATGTGATCATCTCATATTCTCATCCGTGGGCTAGATTAGCCTTGTCCGGCGTCTGATGTAGTTTGTTTCTACGTACATAGTTCTAGTTACAACAACCATAATTTGTTTTATTTAATAAAATAGTTTGATTTTGTTGACTGTAGATAAGGCCAGTGTGTCTCATATGGCCTGAATGTGAACTATCATCTTTAATCGCTCGATGACATATCTAATACAGTTGTCCTATTGTTGGAATTTAATCGAGCAAACACTACTAAGCATGATATACTAATATGTATTCTGAACCTTGTGACTCATATCTAGTTTGTGGTGACCAGACAGAAACAAGCAAGAATTCCGAGGTACATGACAGCTGATGGGATAGTTTCCGGTGCGTCCAACCCCTACGTATGCTTGTACCAACAAAGAATTGCAATACTTGATACCCATAAAAATTAAAAATTAAATCAAATTAAAGGTGATCCACTTCTCTCTCAAACAGCTGGCCGGATGGCTACTCCAGGGCAACAACCTGAGGACTCGGATACTTAATGTGAGCATGAAGAATGTATAGCTCGAGCTCACGCAACACACACGCTACCACACGAACACTCTGTAAGCAAAGCAGAAGAGGTGCTTCAACACATTTCATAATTTTGTTTCGCAATTCATTAGCACTGCCCAGAACCCATAGTTTTTGTTTTACCCAGCTGATGCAACAACAGATTGACAAGGTAAAGCCGCTGAGAGTTCTTGGAAAAAAGAGAGCGAAGGTTTTAGGCTTCCAAGGTGTGGCATTAAGAAAGCCACAGTGGTTTCATGCGTTTGGTAACCGGAGACAAAGGTTCAGCCGCCCAGCTTCATGTTCAGACAGTGCAGTTTGCAGACGTGGCACAACAGAATCACTGACCATCTGTAAGTAGAGGAATGCAGCGCAATCGAAAGCAAAGCTCTGTAGATCAAGGGACGAATAGGCAGCCACTCAATGCGCCAAGTCCCCATTAGGCCGGCACCACAGAGTAAACCCACCGACCGTGAGGAGAGAAATCTTCCAACCATATGTATCCCCATGTACGATCCGGCGTACAAGAGAATTGTTTCAAAGCACCATGATTAGATCCAAATTCTACGTTTTTGGCTTGCCATAAAAGTTTTGGACCTCGCGTAGTAGAGGCTGAGGAAAGTTCTCCGGTACTCCTGCTGATCATCGCGTAAAACATTTCCCAGGTGCCTCCAACTCCTATCTCATGTTTAAAGCTGGTGAATCTCGTGTATCTAGCACCTATACACAATCGATCATATAGCAGCATTTTGTTTTTAGCAGACAAGCAAGAGAGCTGCCTAAGTGTGTATATAAGAGCTATGCTTTTCCAACCCTATCCATGAATCCATCGTATCCTTATATAAATATCCAGCAAACAACAAGGACACTCGATTAATAGCGGCACATCTCGAGATTTGGGCAATGGCTCACCGGTCGGGTCACATTGGCACATAATTGCGGACCAATCAGGATATAGAATTTTGGTTTCTAACTCTTTTTACATTTCATTGCCTTCGTCAGGCTTGGTCTTCCCCAATTGCACTCAACTTTTTTAATAGTGACACATCTGCATTCATGAGTCACGACATGTCCCGTTTATTGGCTAAAATCGAACTAATTCTCATATCATTGGTCCCTATGAAAACGTGTTGTTTTAAAATGATCGGCTAGTAATGTGGTCGTCCCTACCCATTTCCTAAACTATTGGAGATATGCAATACATATTGATAAAACATGTCAAAACTTGGAGAAAACAAAGTCGAGAAGAAATATTAGAGTGGTCTAACAACAATACATGTCATTTCGTTTTGGGCTTATGGACCGCCGCCAAAATAGATTATTTGGTCACACACACACACAAATAAAGAAAGATGTGTTTCCCCGATTTTAACGTCCGGTCACCGCTTATTTTTTTCCTATCCGAGACGGTACTAAATATTTATACTCTGTCTGCTAGAAAAGAAAAAACAATTTGTCTAGAAATTCATATGTGGGCCGCGGACGCTATGGCCCAGCGAGCCAGAACTCGAGCATGATTGGTTTGCTTCCAATATTTGGCTAGCCAAATGTTGGCATTGCCAAATATTGGCAATACCAATACTTGCCAAATATTGGCAACTTCATGTGAGATAGACAAGACAATTTGGTAACCAACCAATTATTAGCCAATATTTGGCACAATGTCAAACATTGGCATGCCAATTTTTGGCACCAAACCAATTATGCTCTTATTTTTCTGCCCACACAGCTGAAACAACCCTATTTGCTGCGCGCCGCGGCAAATAGTTGGAGCTTCGCACAGGAAACACAAGACTTGGCCGGCCCGTTTTCGTTTTTTCTGTTGTTTTTGTTCTTCTTTTCTTTTTTTTCTTTTTCTCCCTTATAAGTATATTTTTCCCTTTTTCGTAAATTTAAAATTTTCATAAAGGTTTAGAATTTCTTCTTTTGCTCAAAATTTTAAAAATGTTCAAGAGTCCAATTTTTTTCATTTTTGGAAAATTTTAGGAACTTCAAATTTTTGTTCTCGTTCCGAAATTTGTTCAAGATTCAAAAATAATTCACATTATTTTAAAAAATATTGTGTTTTCTGAAAAATTGAGATTTGGAAATGTATTTTAATAATGTTCCTAATCTGAAAAATATTCTTGTTTTAGTGAAACATTCACAAATTCAAAATATGTTCGTGTTTAAAAAGCATTTTCTAAAATT
Organism: Triticum aestivum; assembly: GCF_018294505.1. NCBI lineage: Eukaryota > Viridiplantae > Streptophyta > Magnoliopsida > Poales > Poaceae > Triticum > Triticum aestivum. The sequence continues at coordinate 101,577,430 of NC_057811.1, forward strand.
GTCCTGAATGTTCAAAACATGTTCCTGTTTTCATAAATTGATCACAAATTCAAAAAATATTCGTGTTTTTATTAAAGGTTCAAGTTTTCAAAAAATGTTCATATTTCAAATTTCATTCCCATTTTCCCAAAAATGTATGGAATTTAAAAAAATCATAATTTTGAAAATTGTGCACGTTTCCAAGTATATTTGGCAATTCATAATAATAATTATTTCTGAAATTTGAAAACTGAAAAAAAATGTTTTGAATCTGACATTGCAGTATGTTCTTAAATATTCGCGTTGGCCATTAGTTAGCAGGACGCGTTTGTTCGAGTGGTTAGCAGCACTCAAACAGGAAAAAAGCAAAAATAGTTGCTCTGCCATGAGTTGGTCACAAGATCTTATGGGTTTCACCTCCAGCCTACCCCAACTTGTTTGGGACTAAAGACTTTGTTGTTGTTGTATTGCCCAGAACCCACAGTATCCTATCTTCTTCATATGCCTAGTAATGGATGTTGGGGAATGTAACAATAATTCAAATTTTTCTACGCATCACCAAGAACAATCTATGAAGTCTTCTAGCAACGAGAGGGAAAAGAGTGCATCTACATACCCTTGTAGATCGCGAGCGGAAGCGTTCAAGAGAACGGGGTTGATGGAGTCGTACTCGTCGTGATCCAAATCACCGATGATCCTAGCGCCGAACGGACGGCACCTCCGCGTTCAACACACGTACGGAGCAGCGACGTCTCCTCCTTCTTGATCCAGCAAGGGGGGAGGAGAGGTTGATGGAGATCCAGCAGCACGACGGCATGGTGGTGGAAGTAGCGGGATCCCGGCAGGGCTTCGCCAAGCGCAAGCGGGGAGGAAGAGGTGTCACGGGAGGGAGGGAGGTGCCAGGGCTTTTTGGGTGCTGCTCCCATGCGCCTCCCCACTATATATAGGGGTGGAGGGGGCTGGTTTCTTGCCCTCCAAGTCCATTGGGGCGTTGGCAAAGGTGGGGGAAAGAAATCCCATCATTTCCCTTCCCCACCGATTGTTATCCCCCTTTTTTAGGGATCTTGATCTTATCCCTTCGGGATATGATCTTATTCCTTCTAAGGTGGGATCTTGGTGCGCCTTGACCAGGGGTGTGGGGCCTTGCCCCCACTACCCACGTTCATGTGGGTCCCCCCATGCAGGTGGGCCCCACTTCTGAACCTTCTAGAACCTTCCCGATACAATACCGAAAAATCCCGAACATTTTCCGGTGGCCAAAATAGGACTTCCCATATATAAATCTTTACCTCCGGACCATTCCGGAACTCCTCCTGACGTCCGGGATCTCATCCGGGACTCCGAACAAATTTTGGTTAACCGCATACTAATATCTCTACAACTCTAGCGTCACCGAACCTTAAGTGTGTAGACCCTATGGGTTCGGGAGACATGCAGACATGACCGAGACGACTCTCCGGTCAATAACCAACAGCGGGATCTGGATACCCATGTTAGCTCCCACATGTTCCATGATGATCTCATCGGATGAACCACGATGTCGAGGATTCAATCAATCCCGTATACAATTCCCTTTGTCAATCGGTACGTTACTTGCCCGAGATTCGATCATCGGTATCCCAATACCTTGTTCAATCTCGTTACCGGCAAGTCACTTTACTCGTACCGTAATGCATGATCCCGTGACCAAACACTTGGTCACATTGAGTTCATTATGATGATGCATTACCGAGTGGGCCCAGAGATACCTCTCCGTCATACGGAGTGACAAATCCCAGTCTCGATTCGTGCCAACCCAACAGACACTTTCGGAGATACCTGTAGTGCACCTTTATAGCCACCCAGTTACGTTGTGACGTTTGGTACACCCAAAGCATTCCTACGGTATCCGGGAGTTGCACAATCTCATGGTCTAAGGAAATGATACTTGACATTAGAAAAGCTCTAGCAAACGAACTACACGATCTTGTGCTATGCTTAGGATTGGTTATTGTCCATCACATCATTCTCCTAATGATGTGATCCCGTTATCAATGACATCCAATGTCCATGGTCAGGAAACCATAACCATCTATTGATCAACGAGCTAGTCAACTAGAGGCTTACTAGGGACATGTTGTGGTCTATGTATTCACACATGTATTACGGTTTCCAGTGAATAGAATTATAGCATGAACAACAGACAATTATCATGAACATGGAAATACAATAATAACCATTTTATTAGTGCCTCTAGGGCATATTTCCAACAGTCTCCCACTTGCACTAGAGTCAATAATCTAGTTCACATCACCATGTGATTAACACTCAAAGTTCACATCGCCATGTGACTAATACCCAAGAGTTTACTAGAGTCAATAATCTAGTTCACATCACCATGTGATTAACACTCAATGAGTTCTAGGGTTTGATCATGTTATGCTTACGACAGAGGTTTTAGTCAACGGGTCTGCAACATTCAGATCCGTGTGTGCTTTACAAATCTCTATGTCATCTTGTAGATGCAGCTACCACGCGCTACTTGGAGCTATTCCAAATAACTGCTCTACTATACGAATCCGGTTCACTACTCAGAGTCATCCGGATTAGTGTCAAAGTTTGCATCGATGTAACCCTTTACGACGAACCCCCTTTCCACCTCCATAATCGAGAAAATTCCTTAGTCCACTAGATACTAAGGATAAGTTCGACCGCTGTCATGTGATCCCTTCCTGGATCACTATTGTACCCCTTGACTAACTCATGGCAAGGCACACTTCAGGTGCGGTACACAACATAGCATATTGTAGAGCCTACGTCTAAAGCATAGGGGACGACCTTCGTCCTTTCTCTTTCTTCTGCCGTGGTCAGGTCTTGAGTCTTACTCAATACTCACACCTTGTAACACAGCCAAGAACTCCTTCTTTGCTGATCTATTTTGAACTCCTTCAAAATCTTGTCACGGTATGTATTCATTTGAAAGTACTATTAAGCATTTTTGATCTATCCTTATAGATCTTGATGCTCAATGTTCAAGTAGCTTAATCCAGGTTTTCCATTAAAAACACTTTTCAAATAACCCTGGATGCTTTCCAGAAATTCTACATCATTTCTGATCAACAATATGTTAACAACATATACTCATCAAAAATTCTATAGTGCTCCCACTCACATCTTTGGAAATACAAGTTTCTCATGAACTTTGTATAAACCCAAAATCTTTGATCATCTCATCAAAGCGTTCATTCCAACTCCGAGATGCTTACTCCAATCCTTAGAAGGATTGCTGTAGCTTTGCATACTTCTTAGCATCTTTCAGGATTGACAAAACCTTCTGGTTGTATCACATACAACCTTTTCTCAAGAAAATCGTCGAGGAAACAATGTTTTGACATCCTATCTGCAAGATTTCATAAATAATGCAGTAACTGCTAATATAATTCTAACAGACTCTTAGCATCGCTACGAGTGAGAAAGTCTCATCGCAGTCAACTCCTTGAACTTGCCGGGAAACATCTTAACGACAAGTCGAGCTTTCTTAATGGTGACACTTACCATCATTGTCTGTCTTCCCTTTAAAATCCATCTGTACCCAACAGCCTTATGACCATCAAGTAGTTCTTTCAAAGTTTATACTTTGTTTTCATACATGGATCCTCTCGGATTTTATGGCCTCGAGCCATTCGTCGGAATCCGGGCCCACCATCGCTTCTCCATAGCTCGTAGGTTCATTGTTGTCTAGCAACATGACTTCCAAGACAGGATTACGTACCACTCTGAAGTAGTACGCATCCTTGTCGTCCTATGAGGTTTGGTAGTGACTTGATCTGAAGTTTCATGATCACTATCATAAGCTTCCACTTCAATTGGTGTAGGTGCCACAGGAACAACTTCATGTGCCCTGCTACACATTAGTTGAAGTGACGGTTCAATGACCTCATCAAGTCTCCACCATCCTCCCACTCAATTCTTTCGAGAGAAACTTTTCCTCGAGAAAGGACCCGTTTCTAGAAACAATCACTTTTGCTTCCAGATCTGAAATAGGAGGTATACCCAACTGTTTTGGGTATTCTATGAAGATGCATTTATCCGCTTTGGGTTCGAGCTTATCAGCCTGAAACTTTTTCACATAAGCGTCGCAGCCCCAAACTTTTAAGAAACGACAGCTTAGGTTTCTCTAAACCATAGTTCATACGGTGTCGTCTCAACGGAATTGCGTGGTGCCCTATTTAAAGTGAATGCGGTTGTCTCTAATGCCTAACCCATAAACGATAGTTGTAATTCGATAAGAGACATCATGGTATGCACCATATCCAATAGGGTGCAGTTATGATGTTCGGACACACCATCACAATATGGTGTTCCAGGCGGTATTAGTCGTGAAACAATTTCCACAATTTCTTAATTGTGTGCCAAACTCGTAACTCAGATATTCATCTCTATGATCATATCACAGACATTTTATCCTCTTGTCACGACGATCTTCAACTTCACTCTGAAATTACTTGAACCTTTCAATAATTCAGACTTGTGTTTCATCAAGTAAATATTCTCAGCATCTACTCAAATCATCTGTGAAGTAAGAACATAACGATATCCACTGCGTGCGTCAGCACTCATTGGACTGCACACATCAAATGTATTACTTCCAACAAGTTGCTCTCTTGTTCCATCTTACTGAAAACGAGGCCTTTCAGTCATCTTGCCCATGTGGTATGATTTGCATGTCTCAAGTGATTCAAAATCAAGTGAGTCCAAATGATCCATCTGTATGGACTTTCTTCATGCATATATACTAATAGACATGGTTCGCATGTCTCAATCTTTTCAAAAACGAGTGAGTCCAAAGATCCATCAACATGGAGCTTCTTCATGCGTTTTATACCAATATGACTCAAGTGGCAGTGCCACAAGTATGTGGTACTATCATTACTATCTTATATCTTTTGGCATGAACATGTGTATCACTACGATCGAGATTCAATAAAACATTCATTTTAGGTGCAAGACCATTGAAGGTATTATTCAAATAGACAGAGTAACCATTATTCTCCTTTAATGAATAACCGTATTGCGATAAACATAATCCAATCATGTCTATGCTCAACGCAAACACCAAATAATTATTATTCAGGTTTAACCCCAATCTCGATGGTAGAGGGAGCATGCGATGCTTGATCACATCAACCTTGGAAACACTTCCAACACATATCGTCATCTCACATTTAGCTAGTCTCCGTTTATTCCGCAGCTTTTATTTCGAGTTACTAACACTTAGCAACCGAACCGGTATTTAATACCCTGGTGCTACTAGGAGTACTAGTAAAGTACACATTAATATAATGTATATCCAATATACTTCTGTCGACCTTGCCAGCCTTCTCATCTACGAAGTATCTAGGGTAGTTCTGCTTCAGTGACCGTTCCCCTCATTTCAGAAGCACTTAGTCTCGGGTTTGGGTTCAACCTTGGGTTTCTTCACTAGAGCAGCAACTGATTTGCCGTTTCATGAAGTATCCCTTCTTGCCCTTGCCCTTCTAGAAACTAGTGGTTTTACTAACCATCAACAATTGATGCTCCTACTTGATTTCTACTTTCGCGGTGTCAAACATCGCGAGTTGCTCAAGGATCATCATGTCTATCCCTGATATGTTATAGTTCATCACGAAGCTCTAATAGCTCGGTGGCAGTGACTATGGAGAACCATCACTATCTCATCTGGAAGATAACTCCCACTCAATTCAAGTGATTGTAGTACTCAGACAATCAGAGCACATGCTCAATGATTGAGCTTTTGTCCCTTAGTTTGCAGGCTTAAGAAACTTGTCAGAGGTCTCATACCTCTTGACGTGGGCACTAGTCTGAAATCCCAATTTCAGTCTTTGGAACATCTCATATGTTCTGCGACGTTTCAAAACCGTCTTTGGTCCCACAATTTTAAACCGTTAGCATCACACACTGAACTATCACGTAGTCATCAAAACGTGTATGTCAGATGTTTCGCAACATCTACAGACGACGCTCGAGGTTCAGCACACCGAGCGGTGCATTAAGGACATAAGCCTTCTGTGCAACAATGAGGACAATCCTCAGTTTACGGACCCAGTCCGCGTAATTGCTACTATCAACTTTCAACTAAATTTTCTCTAGGAACATATCTTAGTAGAACTAAAGCGTAAGCTACGACATTATTTGGCGCCTCAATTCTAAACCGTTAGCATTACGCACCGAACTATCACGTAGTCATCAAAACGTGTATGTCAGATGTTCGCAACATCCATAGACGACGCTCGAGGTTCAACACACCGAGCGGTGCATTAAGGACATAAGCCTTCTGCGCAGCAATGAGGATAATCCTCAGTTTACGGACCCAGTCCGCATAATTTCTACTATCAACTTTCAACTAAATTTTCTCTAGGAACATATCTTAAACAGTAGAACCAAAGCGTAAGCTATGACATAATTTGCAAAGACCTTTTGACTATGTTCATGATAATTAAGTTCATCTGATTATTTAATGAACTCCCACTTAGATAGACATCCCTCTAGTCATCTAAGTGATACATGATCCGAATCGACTAGGCCGTGTCCGATCATCACGTGAGACGGACTAGTCATCATTGGTGAACATCTCCATGTTGATCGTATCTACTATACGACTCATGTTTGACCTTTCGGTCTCTTGTGTTCCGAGGCCATGTCTGTACATGCTAGGCTCGTCAAGTCAACCTAAGTGTTTTGCTTGTGTTCCGAGGCCATGTCTGTACATGCTAGGCTCGTCAACACCCGTTGTATGCGAACGTTAGAATCTATCACACCCGATCATCACGTGGTGCTTCGAAACAACGAACCTTCGCAACGGTGCACAGTTAGGGGGAACACATCTCTTGTAATTTTAGTGAGGGATCATCTTATTTATGCTACCGTCGTTCTAAGAAAATAAGATGTAAACATGACAAACATCACATGCAAATCATAAAGTGACATGATATGGCCAATATCATCTTGCGCCTTTTGATCTCCATCTTCGAGGCGCGGCATGATCACCTTCGTCACCGGCATGACACCATGATCTCCATCATCATGATCTCCATCATCGTGTCTTCATGAAGTTGTCTCGCCAACTATTACTTCTACTACTATGGCTAACGGTTAGCAATAAAGTAAAGTAATTACATGGCGTTTTTCATTGACACGCAGGTCATACAATAAATTAAGACAACTCCTATGGCTCCTGCCGGTTGTCATACTCATCGACATGCAAGTCGTGATTCCTATTACAAGAACATGATCAATCTCATACATCACATATATAATTCATCACATCCTTTTGGCCATATCACATCACATAGCATACCCTGCAAAAACAAGTTAGACGTCCTCTAATTGTTGTTGCATGTTTTACGTGGCTGCTATGGGTTTCTAGCAAGAACGTTTCTTACCTAAGCAAAAGCCACAACGGTGATATGCCAATTGCTATTTACCCTTCATAAGGACCCTCTTCATCGAATCCGATCCGACTAAAGTGGGAGAGACAGACACCCGCTAGCCACCTTATGCATCAAGTGCATGTCAATCGGTGGAACCTGTCTCGCGTAAGAGTACGTGTAAGGTCGGTCCGGGCCGCTTCATCCCACAATGCCGCCGAATCAAGATAAGACTAGTAACGGTAAGCAAATTGAACAAATCATCGCCCACAACTAATTTGTGTTCTACTCGTGCATAGAATCTACGCATAGACCTGGCTCATGATGCCACTGTTGGGGAATGTAGCAATAATTCAAATTTTTCTACACATCACCAAGAACAATCTATGGAGTCTTCTAGCAACGAGAGGGAAAAGAGTGCATCTACATACCCTTTTAGATCGCGAGCGGAAGCGTTCAAGAGAACGGGGTTGATGGAGTCGTACTCGTCGTGATCCAAATCACCGATGATCCTAGCGCCGAACGGACGGCACCTCCGCGTTCAACACACGTACGGAGCAGCGACGTCTCCTCCTTCTTGATCCAGCAAGGGGGGAGGAGAGGTTGATGGAGATCCAGCAGCACGACGGCGTGGTGGTGGAAGTAGCGGGATCCCGGCAGGGCTTCGCCAAGCGCAAGCGGGGAGGAAGAGGTGTCACGGGAGGGAGGGAGGCGCCAGGGCTTTTTGGGTGCTGCTCCCATGCGCCTCCCCACTATATATAGGGGTGGAGGGGGCTGGTTTCTTGCCCTCCAAGTCCATTGGGGCGTTGGCAAAGGTGGGGGAAAGAAATCCCATCATTTCCCTTCCCCACCGATTGTTATCCCCCTTTTTTAGGGATCTTGATCTTATCCCTTCGGGATATGATCTTATTCCTTCTAAGGTGGGATCTTGGTGCGCCTTGACCAGGGGTGTGGGGCCTTGCCCCCACTACCCACGTTCATGTGGGTCCCCCCATGCAGGTGGGCCCCACTTCTGAACCTTCTGGAACCTTCCCGATACAATACCGAAAAATCCCGAACATTTTCCGGTGGCCAAAATAGGACTTCCCATATATAAATCTTTACCTCCGGACCATTCCGGAACTCCTCCTGACGTCCGAGATCTCATCCGGGACTCCGAACAACTTTCGGTTAACCGCATACTAATATCTCTACAACTCTAGCGTCACCGAACCTTAAGTGTGTAGACCCTATGGGTTCGGGAGACATGCAGACATGACCGAGACGACTCTCCGGTCAATAACCAACAGCGGGATCTGGATACCCATGTTGGCTCCCACATGTTCCATGATGATCTCATCGGATGAACCACGATGTCGAGGATTCAATCAATCCCGTATACAATTCCCTTTGTCAATCGGTACGTTACTTGCCCGAGATTCGATCGTCGGTATCCCAATACCTTGTTCAATCTCTTTACCGGCAAGTCACTTTACTCCTACCGTAATGCATGATCCTGTGACCAAACACTTGGTCACATTGAGCTCATTATGATGATGCATTACCGAGTGGGCCCAGAGATACCTCTCCGTCATACGGAGTGACAAATCCCAGTCTCGATTCATGCCAACCCAACAGACACTTTCGAAGATACCTGTAGTGCACATTTATAGCCACCCAGTTATGTTGTGACGTTTGGTACACCCAAAGCATTCCTACGGTATCCGGGAGTTGCACAATCTCATGGTCTAAGGAAATGATACTTGACATTAGAAAAGCTCTAGCAAACGAACTACACGATCTTGTGCTATGCTTAGGATTGGTTATTGTCCATCACATCATTCTCCTAATGATGTGATCCCGTTATCAATGACATCCAATGTCCATGGTTAGGAAACCATAACCATCTATTGATGAACGAGCTAGTCAACTAGAGGCTTACTAGGGACATGTTGTGGTCTATGTATTCACACATGTATTACGGTTTCCAGTGAATAGAATTATAGCATGAACAACAGACAATTATCATGAACATGGAAATACAATAATAACCATTTTATTATTACCTCTAGGGCATATTTCCAACAATGGAAGGTGGTAAAATTATTTTCAACCAAAAAGAAAGGCTTCCAGTTCATTGGCTCAAGTCAATTTGATGATATCCTGCCCGTTCTTGGCTTTAGTGCAAGAACGGCATCATGGCAGGATCCGACGGCTTCGGGTCTCGCCTGCAAATTATGAAGATGGCCGTCTAGTCTAGTACTATGTGACTGTGTCGCACACCTGCAAGATTGCAGTTTTTTATGTTGCCCCTTTTGTTAGATGGACTGTATTACTAGACAAGAACCCTTGCAAGAATTAAATTTCTCTGTCTTAATTTGACGATGGATTTAGGATCGTGCCTAATGAAACCCGCAGTTGCTCTGAGAGCTTGACCAGTACATGAGGGAGCACCGGGTCACCTACGTTCCACCAGTGCATGAGGGATCACCGAGTGACTTTGAGACGAGTGGATGAATACAAACGGGTTGGATTGATTGCATGAGGCTTATCAGAGGAACAACCATGTCTCATGATCTTGAGAAACAATGTTTCTGTTTTACCCAGCTGATGCAATAACAAATTGACAAGGTAAAGCTACTGCTAGTTCTTGGGAAAAAGAGGAGGGAAGGTTTTAGGCTTCCATGGTGTAGCATTAAGAAAGCAACAGTAGTGCCATGCGTTTGGTAACCGGAGACAAAGGTTCAGCCACCCAACTTCACATTCACACACTGCTGTCTGTAGACGTCACACAACAGAATCACTGGCCGTCTATAAGTAGAGGAATGCAATGCATTCGAAAGCAAAGCTCTGTAGATAAAGGAACAAATAGGCAGCCACTGAATGAGCCAAGTCCCCATTATGCCGGCACCACAGAGTAAACTCATCAATCGTGGGGAGAGGAATCGTCCAACCACATGTATCCCCATATACGATCCGACTGACAAGAGAATTGTTTCAAAGCACTATGGTTAGATCCAATTTTTACTTTTCTGGCTAGCCCTAAAAGTTTTGGACCTTGCGTAGTAGAGGCTGAGCAAAGTTCTCCGGCTGTGCTGCTGATATTCGCGTAAAACATTTCCCAGGTGCCTCCAACTCCTATCTCATGTTTAAGGCTGGTGAATCTCATGTATCTAGCACCTATACACAATCGATCATATAGCAACATTTTGTTTTTAGCAGACAAGCGGGGGAGCTACCAAAGTGTGTACTGCGTAGTATATAAGAGCTATGCTTTTCCAACGCCATCCATGAATCCATTGTATCCTCATATAAATATCCAGCAAACAGCAAGGACACTCGATTGATAGCGGCACATCTCTAGATTTGGGCAATGGCTCACTGGTCGGGCATATTGGCACATAATTGCTGACCAACCAAGATATAGAATTTTGGTATCTTTTTTTTTTGCGGGGATAGAATTTTGGTATCCAAATCTGTTATTTCTATCTTATTACATTTCATTACCATCGTAGGGCTCGATCGTCTCCAATTGGACTCAACTTTTTTATAGTGATACATCTGCATTCATGAGTCACGACCTGTCCTGTTTATTGGTTAAAATCGAATTCATTCTCATCAATCATTTGTCCCTATGAAAATGTGTTGTTTTAAAATGATCGGCTAGTAATGTGGTCATCCCTAGCAATTTCCTAAAAATATTGGAGTTATGCAATACATATTGATCAAACATGTCATACTTGGAGAAAACAAAGTCGAGAAGCAATATTAGAGTGGTCTAACAACAATAAATGTATTTCTTTTTGGTATTATGGACAGCTGCCAAAATAGCTTATTTTGTCATACATACATATCTATATATCTATAGATAAAGCAAGATGCGTTGCTTCGATTTTAACATCCGTTCACCGCTCATTTTTATTTCAATCCAAAATCGTACTAAATATGTATCAAAATCACTAATTAAGGAGCACTCTTTGTAAAGGTCATCCCCACCTCCCTAGATTGTGGTAAGTGGCGCACTGCATGTGCGCCACTTGTCTCAACCTGTGAGTTTTCCCTTTTCCGTAATTTCGTTTATTCAAAACGTTTTATCTCTTAAACCATGCGTCCAAATCTTGAACCGTTTTCACCGTTGGATTTCTGGGGTCAAGATCTTCAAAACTAGATATCATGTTGATAGGCTTTGACGGATTTTTATATGAAAAACCAGACGAAAAAACAGAATCAGGAGCCGAAAGAGGCCAGGTTGTGCCTCGCGCGGAAGCAAATCCGTGCCTTCACGAGAAGTAAACCCGTGCCTCTTGCGGAAGGAAAAAAAATGCATTTTTGTCCCGTCCCGAGAGGCACGGTTGTGCCTCTCGCGGAAGCAAATACGTGCCTCTCATGGAAGCAAAACTGTGTCTCTCGTGAAAAAGAAAAAAAACACGTAATTTTTCCGTTTTCGAGATGCACGGCCGTGCCTCTCGCGGAAGCAAAACCGTGCCTCTACCGAAAGGAACAAAAAAGAAAATGCGTTTTTTCGTTTCTGAGAGGCACGGCCGTGCCTCTCGCGAAACCAAATCCGATGCCTCTCAATGAAGGAAAACCGTGCCTCTCGCGGTAGGAAAATGAATTAGAATGTATTATTTTCCTTTTCGAGAGGCACGACCGTGCCTCTCGCGGAAGCAAATCTGTACCTCTCTCGAAAGCAAAAAAAAGAACACGTTTTTTCGCGCAATTTCTTTTTCCAAAAGTGAAGAAAGATCGATGGAAAACCGAAAAGACGACAACGCGTGCAGAAAAAAATCCAGAGGGTGCGCCTAGAATGCGACACATGGCGGCAGCGGAGAGCGCACTCTCAACCCACCCCAAGTGACCCTTAGAAGGCTCGTGAAGGGGCGCTCCTTCATTAGTTGCTCCCAATATTTATACTCCGTATGTTAGAAAAGGAAAAATGTTTGCCTAAAATTTCATACGTGGGTGCGGCTGTTGCCCAACAAGTCAGAACACTTATTTTCTGTCCACAAAGCTGAAAAACCCCTATTATCCCTCAAAAAAATAGCTGAAAAACACCTATTTGCTGCACGCTGCGGCAAATAATTGGGGCTTCACATAGGAAACCCAAGACTAGGCCGGCCTGTTTTTCTTCTTCTTTTTCGCTTATTTTTGCTTTTCTCCCTTATAACTTTATTTATTTTGACCTTTTTCGCAATTCACATTTTGAAAAAAGGTTTAGCGTTTCAGTTTTTGTTCATATTTTTAAAAAATGTTCAGGAATCCAGTTTTTCCCTTTTTGGAAAATGTTAGGAACTTAAAATTTTGTTCTTGTTCCGAAAATTGTTTAAGATTCAAAAAATGTTCACATTTTTTCAAAACCAAGATTGTGTTTAAACAATGTTCCTAATTTGAAAAATATTTCTGTTTTGATGAAAATATTCGCAAATTCAAAATAATGTTTGTGTTTGAAAACATTTTTGAAAATTTTCTTGAATGTTCAAAACATGTTCAAAAAATATTTCTGTTTATATTAAAGGTTCCCGGTTTGAAACATGTTTGTGAATTTCATAAAATATTTATGTTCTAATTTTGTTGATGTTTTCCCAAAAATGTATGGAATTTTCAAATAATTATTTCAATTTTGAAAACTGAACATGGTTCCAAGTATATTTGGCAATTCATAATAATTATGATTTTGAAAAGTTAAGAAAAGTGAAAAAAATGCTTTGAATCTGGCGTTGCAGTATGTTCTTAAGTATTTGCTCTGGACATTGGTTAGCAGGACGCATTTGTTCGAGTGGTTTGCAGCACCCAAACAGGAAAAAGCAAAAATAATTGCTCGATCTCCTAGGTTATATTGGACCTCAGGCGCACTCCCCTAATGGGCCTACTCCACATCCGGCCATCGATCCTCGCCAAGGGAGGCAAAAATATTTTCCGGCCATAGGAATCGAACTTGCGACGTCTCATCTGGTTCCTCGGGTGAATGCCAACTGAGCTAGGTCGGCTTTGTTACATAAAAATGGCTGGAACTTCTATTAAATACACGTAAAGATTTTGTCCCATCTGTTCAGCACATAGTTCCCCTTTTTTCGTTTGTCCTCGGGTGGGCCGAACTAGCCCTACCGCACATTTTTCTTGTCAGATGGACGAGCATAAAAAAAAATTAGGCCGGGAGGGGATTAAACTATGGATCTTCCCTATTGTGCTGATGGACAAAATCAACTCAGCTAGCTTGCAATTATGATAGGAATAATCTCTCCTTGAAGCTTTATACTAAATTACATCATTTTTCAAATGTTTCTAGGTTGTCTAGAAATAAGGAAGTTGTCTCGAGAATCACTAGAAGAACGAGGGACTCCATAAATTATTGCCGGTGGTAGCTTGCACGTGGCAATAAAAGAAAATATGCTTGTTGGCTATAATCGGAAAAAAATTATGCATGTGCCAATAAAAGAGAATATGTTGATTTGGCTCTAATTAAAAAAACTATGGACAGGTGAGCACTAAAATAATCAAAGATCATAAAGCCTAACCAAGAGGAGACATTCATGCCTGTTTATGCTAAATGCGACGGGATTTATGCGTTGCAGTTAGTAATCCATCCGGCTATGCCGTCATAGAAGAGAGTGCTCGAAACAAACATGCCCCGAAGGTCGTCGTGCAGCCACCAAATGATGAGGAAGCCACGAACCAAAGACAGAGGCAGGCCCGAAGGAAAAAAAAGGAACAAGTTGGGTGGTCGCCGTCACGCCGAGAGCCTCACCATCATGAAGATCTTGCGGGCCAAACATGACCCGAGAGAAGACCGTAGCTCCTCGCTCTGTTGCCCATGATGAACACATCAATTATCTCACCCGTTGATTCTCGCAAAAAAAAAATCTCTCCCGTTGTAGCACGGACATATGTGCTAGTAAATTTTTATTTGTGCAACTACTGCATGGAGATTTTATATGAGACTTGTTATACATATTATGTGTGATAGTTATCTCTTTCGCCCCTCCCCCCCCCCCCCCCCCCCCCCCTTCCTCGGTATGTTTAAATTCTGGCTCTGTTCACGGAGGTCACCATCAAGTACCTCGTGTAGTTTAGTTGTAATGTCAAATTTGGTTTCAAATAATTAAATTCCGTCCGTCTGGTTGTGAATATATCAAACTTTATTAAATCCCATTCATTTTTATGCCCGCTTCATTATAAATTGGTCGTATATTTGGTGTTCATGGTTGGATGGCTGACGCCTAGCCCACTATCCACGGATGGATCTATTTGTTGTCGTCTATCTGCTAACCGCGTTGGAGGTTCTCTCACAGACTTCACGGTTCTTGCATCGCACTTCACTGGAACATTCCTGGTGGTACATCGTCATGCGACATCGCCCGGCGCGTCGCGTGCAACGCTCAAGGCATAGACGACGACTTGAACACCAGGTCAGTCGCCAAGTCATCTCGAAAAAAAGTTACATGTCACAGTTCACTGGCGTGTCCACGCGGTTTATGTTTGTTCTCTGCTGCTTCCGACAACACACGGCCCAGAGGACAAAGAGGCCTCGAGGCTCGCCACAGCCACGCACCCACCCGCGCGCCTCTGCTCAGCTCCTCCCCTCCCCGACTCCCCGTTGACCCACCAACGAACCCTGCTTCTCCTCCGCCGCCGGCCCGCCATGTCCGATAGCGCCCACCGCGAGAAATCCTGCTGCGGCAGCCTGTTCACCTTCCTCGTCGCCGCCGGCTTCGTCATCCTCATCTACTGGGCCATCTTCCAGCCGCACCACATCCGCGCGACGGTCAGCTCCGCCACGCTCGCCAACCTCACAGTGGCCCCCGACAACGCCACCGTCTCCTACCGCCTCACCGTCGGGCTCGAGCTCTACAACCCCAGCCTCCGCGTGCCCATCTACTACGACGCCCTCGACGCCGAGCTCCGCGCCGGCGGCGGCGGGGCCTCCCTCCGCGGCCCCGCTGCCCGCGTCGCCTCCTCGCCGGCGGAGTTCCTGCAGCGCAGGAAGAGCGCCGACACGGTGAGGCTGGAGTTCGACGGGAGCAGCGGCGTCGGCGTCCCCGGCGACGTCGCCGGGGAGCTGGCGAGGGAGGCGGCCGCCGGGGTCGTGAGCTTTGAGGTGGACGTGGATGCGCGGGTGCGCTACAGGTTCGCCAGCATCAAGATCCGCCAGAAGCCGAGGATTTGGTGCTGGCTGACGGTTCTGGTCAAGCCGGAGGGTGGCGTCGGTTTCGGCGGCGCTCTGGCCTCCGGCGACCGCTGTAGCGTCAAGTACTGATGAAGTTTCTTGGGCGGTTCTCTGACTCTGGCAGTCTGGCTGGAGTCATCTTGTTTGGAGATCCCTCGGTGTCCCGGTTTGATGTTGGTTTCATTTTTGCAAATATTCGTATTGTTCGTGTGATGTGTATCAACATTTCTGTAGGATTGTTTGACTATCATTGAATATTGATTGCATTCTTGGGGGTAAATTCATGAGAATGTATCTGGCGACCATTCCCCATGAGGAAATCAGTAGCGATAACCATGTTTACCACAGATGAAAAACAGCCGATCGACCAAATCAGGAACTACTACACGTTCTCCCTCCGTTTCTTTTTAGTCCGCGTATAAGGTTTGGTCAAAGTCAATCTTTGTAGAGTTTGACTAACTTTATATTAAAAAATATAAACATTCATAATATGAAATCAATATTACCAGATGCACCATGAAACGTATTTTCATACTATATAGTTTTAGTATTGTAGATGTTCATATTTTTTAATATAAATTTGGTCAAACTTTGTGTAGTTTGACTTTGACCAAATCTTATATGCGGAGTAAAAAGAAACGGAGGGAGTATATGCATCTGGTGGCTTCATTTTTTTTCTTTTGATAGAATGAAGTAACACCTTAGAGCATATCTAACCGATCCCCTAAAAGGCGTTAGAGGAGGATAGATTCTGTTTTCGTCCTCTACGGGCACCAAACCGGATCCCTATCGCCATAAGAAAGAGGACAATTTTTACTCCAGAGGCGTCCCGACTCTCAAATATACTCGGCTGCCCACTCGCCGCGACGTTGCCAACCTGTGTCGCGTCATCTCCGGCATTGCTTTCGGCGAGCACCCAACACCTCTGCCGGCACCCCGTTGCCTCCACTGCCCTCCTGCCACACTCCAATACGGTCGTTGTCGTCCCCTGTATCGAGCTCTATCCTCGCCGCCGCCGGCACATCGATCCCGTCGTTGGAAGGACGGGCCGGATCTTCTTCCCCCGAGCCTCTCCGTCCACTTTCCGCCATCTCGAAGCCCTGCCGACCACTGGTAGCTTCGACATCGGCTCAACATGGCCGACGGGCCGTGACACCTCTGTCGTCCTTCAAGTGTTCGATGGTTTGGCTAGGTGAGTTTTTTTCGTGTTTTTGCAACTCGTTTTTCTTTTGACAATTGAATTGAACCGTGTCATTGGCGCCCGGTGTAGATGAAGAGGTTGAGGGAGATGGTCTTCGAGGACTCGTCGGAGGAGAAGGAGGAGGAAGACGATGATGACTTCGAATGACCATTGGCATGATCTTCAAGGAGGATTTTCGGTGGCCGGGAAGAGGCTGTGATGCGGAGCATCCCACGATCATCCCCATGGACACCACCTCAACTATCCAAGCTCCAAGTGGACCCATGACAAGAGCTAGGGCGCGTGCTATTCAATCTGAGGTGACATCACTCCTACTTGAGTTTCCCTCCTCTTCAAGTGAGACATGGCTACTGCCTAAGTCTGAGATGCTATGTGTGATTAGGTACAACGCTCAAGACACGGAGCCGAGGGCTGAAGAAGAAGAGACAGGCGTCAACACTCTGGACAGCCCGAAACCTCCGGCCAGAGCCCGGAACTTCCGGCCCCCGGACCCTCCGGCCGACCCGGAGCTTCCGCCCTCCGACGTCTTCGACCAGCCCAGGCGTGCCAACTCTCTGGTTAGCCCAGAACCCGTCCCGGACCTTCCGGCACCCGGAACCTCCGGCCAGCCCGGACCTTCCGGCCCCCGGACGCCAACCCAGCTCCACCCGTGCCAACTCTCTGGTTAGGCCGGACCCTCCCCGGAACTTCCGGCCCTGCCTGCGCAGCGACTTGGGCCGAGGCCCGTGTACCCTTTCGTCACTTAGACTATAAATACTCTTCTCCTACCTACGTTTTAGGGTTAGCAAAGAGATAGCTCATGTTTGTGTGAGATCTTTGCTCATCCACTTGGTTACCTTCTCCTCGGAGATCGCACCTCCTCGGAGAAGATCCTTCCAAGCGGATTCAAGACCCCCCTCTTGGGCGGCCCCATCAAGACCTCCTCTCGGAGAAGAATCGGTTACCTCTTGTATCGTCCTTTGTCGACTTTGGATCATTTATCTCTCTTTTGTGTTCTTGGATCTAGCGCATGTGTGATCATATTCGTGTTGGTTGAGTGTTTCTCTTGTTTTCCCCCGTGATTTTCCCTCGTGTTCTTCCGCGCGTTCTTCGTGTTCCTCGTAGGGATCCTCTCCAAACGTGAAAGATCGGCCCCTAGGGTTCCGCCCTACATCATCTTGGTATCATGAGCCACGTTGATCACGTTTTTGGAGCCCCTACCCTTTGTTTTCTAGCTTGATTTTGTTGATTTCGCCCTAAACTCGAAAATCCCCACCAAAAATAGCCCCCAATTTTTTTTGTGATTTGTTGGTGTGATGAAGTTTTGTTGGATTTAATCCGTGAATTTTGTGTGTGGCTCGTAGATCTAGCTTCCCCACCCTTCTTTTCCACCAATTTTTTTTCTTTTCCCCTTTGGATTTGGGGTTTTCCTCAAGTTTTTCCGCCCAAATCCACGATCCCCAATTCTCTATTCTTGCCAGTTTTGCGACCACCGGAACTTCCGGCCCCCGGACCTTCCGGCCACCCCAGAACCTTCGGACCCCGGACCTTCTGTCTTGCCCGGACCTTCCGGCTTAGACAGAAAGTTCGCACATCTTCGACGATTTCCGCTACTTCGACAACTCCATCCACGGTCCAGCAGCATCTTCGCCAACGTACTGAAGACCGTGCACTACGACAACGACTACAATCTCATCCTTTTGAAACCTTAAACCGTAAGCAAGGACGGTAATATCGACGACATCTTTGCCTAATCCTTGTCATTTGCTTTGACAACCACATAGCCCATCTTTGCGTACCTTACCCATCGGGACTAGCCTTTGAGTATTGCCGGCAACGTGACTTGTGCACATTTAGTGATAATACTCTCCCATAGCATACATACCAACTCATCGTGGTGCATATCTTGGTATCATCTCTTGTGTCACAAAGTTGTCATCGCATATACTCAATTGCTATCTTGGTTCATAAAGCATTGCATGAGAAAAGAGATCAAACATCAAAGAGCCAAACAAGCTTTTAAGCAAACGGGAAAGATAAGCAAAGAGCTTATAAGCAAGAACCATAGCATCATACAACATTAAGATTGTCATACTCGATCATCTTGGATCAAAGCCTAGAAACATCATACATATAGCATACTTGGGATAGAAGTCGTTGCAATTTTGCTTAGTAGGTTGTGCACAAGTTTCGTATCCGCCTATTGTGCAATCGTGCTAGCGTCTCTCTAGTGTTGTGCAACAAGAGCATTTTCGTGGATTCCACATTTTGGCTCACCCTTGGTTGCACGACCCCACTTATCTATTTGCGTGTGTGTTTCCGTGTACCTTATCTTGCTATTGGTCTACTTGTTGCATTTGCAAAGTTGCGAATCTTTTCCAACATTATTGAGTCTCACTTACAATTGCATCAAATTTTGTGCCACCATCCTAACCAAACTCCACCATAAGCTTTTACTTGTGTAGGTGTGAGAAACCGACAAGAATTGGTACCAATTGTGCTATTTTCTTGTTACACATTGGAGTGATCATTGATCCACCTTCAACATCGGTCAAGGTACATTTGGTATTGGTTCTTCTCTTTCTCCCACTCACATATCTTTGTTTGGAATGATGGATAGGCCAAGTACTTCTACCAACCCACTCTTATTGGAGCAAGACGACGACATGTCTTCCTTCTTCACCAAAATGCAACTATTTGGCGCACACCGAGCTTTGCATCAAGAACAACTTGCTTTGGGCGATCGCATCGACAACCTCGCCACCGATCTATGACACTCCGAGCAACATACAAGAGACTACTTCGACACATCCATGAGTTCCCTCAAAGAAGATATTCGAACCATGATGGTCCGCTCTTCTACAACTTCGTGCTCTTCACGACGGAGCCGCTCAAGTCGACACTCCGACGACACTATCTCCGGTTCAAGTACACCTACATCGAACACTCTTCGTCGTGCCACGCGTCAAGACCGTCAAGCAAACCGCAATCCTCTACACGACACCGACTCTCAAGAGCATAGACACCGTCAAAACCAAGCTACATTTGCGCAAGCACAAGAACGGCAATGCCAACGACAACAAGAACAAGAGGAGCGAGCGCGACAACATCAAGATGCACAAGATGCCGAGGCGCAACGTCAAGAACAACAACTACATGAAGCTCAAGCACTTGAGGCGCAACGTGCCCTTCAAGATTCAAGTCGTGCCGTAGCCAATCGAGGCCGACAAGCTCGTCTACATCAAGAAGCACTTCGCGACGAAGCTCAAGAAAGGATTTACCAAGCACGTATGCATCGACAAGCTCCTCCTCAAGATCGACAAGCTCCTCCTCAAGCGAGACAAGAACATCAAGTCCATCGAGAGCAAGAAAACAATGGACCCCCTCCTTGCCAAGAGCAACATGAGGTCGACAACCCTCCTCGCCAAGAGCAACATGAGGAAGACAACCCTCCTCGCCAAGAGCAACATGAGATTGACAATCCACAACGACGTGGGCGTCATCATCCCCGACCCCAACACAATGAAGAACAACGCTATGGCAAGCTAAAGTTCACCATGCCAAAGTTCACCGGAAGCAATGACCCCGAAGAGTACATCTCATGGGCATTGAAGGTCGACAAAATCTTCCGCTTGCACAACTACCAAGAAGAGAAGAAGATCGCAATGGCATCCCTTGAATTCCAAGACTACGTCCTCATTTGGTGGGAACAAGTCATTGAGCGCCGAGCGGCAAGAGGTGAACCACACGTCACCACTTGGGCCCAAATGAAGGATGTCATGAGAGCACGATTCGTGCCAAACTACTACAACTGTGACCTTTTCAAGAAACTTCAACAACTCAAGCAAGGAACCAAGAGCGTTGAAGAGTACTACAAGGAAATGGAGATTGCCATGATACGAGCCAATGTCAAAGAAGATGATGAGCAAACTATGGCACGTTTCTTGAATGGACTCAATCACCCTATCAAGAAGATTGCCGACTTCCAACCATAGTCAAACCTCATCGAGCTAGTGCACCAAGCAACCAAAGCGGAACGCCAAGTGCAAGACGACTTCAAGTATGCCAAGTTCTCATCCAAGTCCTATGGCCTCTCCAACAATCAAGCTTCGATGACTCCAACACCTTCTACCTCAAACAAGCCATCTACAAGCAACGGCGACAAGTCAAGTTACAAGAAAAGTACGACAAGCTCAAGTCGTCCTCCTACTACAAGCAACTTCAAGAAAGCTTCATCATCATCTACCCCAACCGATGAGACCATCAAGACAAGTTCGTTCAAATGCTTCATATGCGGCGGCCGAGGCCACAAGTCTTTCGAGTGCACCAACAAGCGCACCATGATCCTCAACGACGACGGAACCTATGACTCAATGAGTGAAGGAGAAATGGAAGCCCTTGAGCAAGTGGCCATGCACCGCCAAGTGAACAACGAAGACGAGGATGATCAAGTTTTTTGTGACGAAGATTCAAGTCCCGCTCTTGTTGTTTCCAAGGTCTTGACTCTTCAACATCAACAAGATGAAGACCAAAGATGCCATATCTTCCACACGAAGGCCGGTATCAATGGACGGTCCGTCAAGGTCATCATCGATGGAGGGAGTTGCCATAACTTAGCAAGTGAAGAACTATGCTCCAAACTCAACTTGGTCAAGATGAAGCACCCGCACCCCTACAAGGTTCAATGGCTAAGCGACAACGGCACCATCCAAGTCGCGCATAGGGTACAAGTCTCTTTCAAGATCGGCGCTTATGAGGACACTTTGGAGTGTCATGTCCTTCCGATGACCGTTTGCCACCTTCTTCTTGGACGGCCATGGCAATTTGACCGAGGTGTCATCCACAACGGGCGTACGAACCATTATAGTTTCAAGATGAAAGGGAAGGAGTTTGTGCTACGACCTATGTCTCCAAGCCAAGTGCTCGCCGACAAGCAAGCCACCCATCGTGGAGAGAATGGTGAGAGAGCGAACCACCAAAAAGAGAGTGAGCGCCACAAGCCAAAATTGAGTGCCTCCACGATGAGCGACAAGAAAAACTTAGTTCTACTTGCCACCAAACGTGAGACGAGAGAAGTGTGTGAGAACCCATCAAGTGTCCTACACTATGTCCTCTTGTGCAAAGACGAGGCACCAAAAACTAACAACTCTCACAATCTACCCTTGGTGTTATCTTCTTTATTGCAGGAATTCCAAGATGTTTTCCCCGACGAGCTACCTCCGGGTCTACCTCCACTACGAGGCATTGAGCACCGTATAGACCTCATCCCCGGAGCGCCACTTCCAAACAAAGCTCCCTACCGAGTCAACCCCGGAGAAACCAAAGAAATACAAAGGCAAGTAAAGCATCTCATAGATCATGGACATGTGCGTGAAAGTTTGAGTCCTTGTGCCGTACCGGTCATTCTTGTGCCTAAAAGAGACGGTAGCTTTCGCATGTGTTCCGATTGCAGACCTATCAATGCTATCACCGTTCGCTATAGGTACCCCATTCCACGCCTTGATGATATGCTTGATGAGCTTAGCGGTGCCACTATTTTCTCTAAAATTGATCTTAAAAGTGGTTACTATCAAATCCGTATACAAGAGGGTGATGAATGGAAAACCGCTTTCAAAACAAAGTTTGGTCTCTATGAGTGGTTAGTCATGCCTATGGGTTTATCGGAAGCACCGGGTACTTTCATGCGTCTTATGCATTATGTGTTTCGCCCTTACATTGATGAATTTGTTGGTGTCTACTTTGATGATATCCTTGTGTTTAGCAAATCTCTCAAAGAGCATGTCACCCACCTTCGCACCGTGCTACAAACTCTTCGAAAAGAGCAACTTTATGCTAATATGGAAAAATGCCTCTTTGGTGTTGATAAGCTTGTTTTCTTGGGTTTTGTAGTTTCTTCTAAGGGTGTTCATATTGATGAATCCAAGATCAACGCTATTAAAACTTGGTCCCAACCAACCAATTTGCAACAAGTGCGTAGTTTTCTTGGCTTAGCCGGTTTCTACCGTAGATTTGTGAAGGATTTTAGCACCATTGCTTCACCTTTGCATGCTTTGAGTAAGAAAAATGCACCGTGTGTTTGGGGAACATCCCAAGATATCGCTTTCAATGAGCTTAAGAATTTGCTTACGCATGCTCCCGTGCTTGCTTTACCAAACTTTGACAAACCTATTGAAATCCATTGTGATGCTAGTGGTAATGGCATAGGAGGTGTGTTAACGCAAGAGAAGCGCCCCATCGCATACTTTAGTGAGAAACTTTCCGGGCGCAACTCAATTATCCCATCTATGACAAAGAGCTATATGCGTTAGTGCGAGTTTTGCGTGAATGGGAACATTACCTTCATCCTCATGAATTTATCATCCATACCGACCATGAAACGCTTAAGTATCTTAAGGGTCAAACTAAGTTGAACAAGCATCATGCTAAATGGAGTGAGTTTATAGAGTCTTTCCCCTATGTCATCAAGTACATAAAGGGCAAGGAAAACATTGTGGCGGATGCGCTTTCCCGTATATGCATGCTCGTTACTCAACTTGAATTGAATGTCATTGGCTTTGAGCATATAAAAGACTTGTATGAGCATGATCCTACTTTTGCTATTCCTTATGCAAAGTGTTTGACACATCCATCTTGGGAACGCTATTACATCAAAGATAGTTACCTTATGAGAGCTAACAAACTTTGCATCCCCGAGTCTTCTCTTCGTTTGTTGCTTTTGCAAGAATCTCATGGAGGAGGACTAATGGGACATTTTGGACGCGACAAGACACTTGCGACGCTCTCCAAGAACTATTTTTGGCCAAAGATGTTTCACGACGTCAACCGCTTCACCAACCGATGCTCTACATGTCGCAAAGCTAAGTCTAAAGCTCAATCTCATGGCCTTTACATGCCACTTCCCATTCCATATCACCCTTGGGAAGATATTAGCATGGATTTTGTGCTTGGTTTGCCTAGAACTAGAGATGGCAAGGATTCCGTTTTTGTTGTTGTGGACCGATTTTCAAAAATGGCACATTTCATTCCTTGCAACAAGATAGACGATGCTTCACATGTTGCCAATCTCTTTTGTAGGGAAATCTTGCGACTTCATGGCGTGCCAAAGACGATTGTCTCGGACCGCGACGTCAAGTTCTTAAGTTACTTTTGGAAGACCTTATGTGCCAAGCTCAGAATCAAGCTACTCTTCTCCATGGCATACCATCCACAAACCGACGGCCAAACGGAGGTGACGAACCGCACGCTATCCACTCTTCTCCACGTGCTAATCAAGAAGAACATCAAGGAGTGGGAGGAGTGCCTACCCATCGCCGAGTACGCCTACAATTGTGCAAGACATTTAACTACCGGCAAGTCCCCTTTCGAGGTCGTCTACGGTTTCAACCCGTTGTCCCCTTTGGACATTCTTCCTCTTCCTCTTCAAGAGCGCACCAACATGGACGCGAGTGCCTGAGTCAACCACCTCAAGAAGATGCATGAAGATACAAGGCACACCATCGAGCGCCAAGTACAATGACTCGCGACCAAGCTCAACGTCAACAAGCAACCCATGATATTCAACATTGGAGATCTTGTGTGGCTACACCTTCGCAAGGAACGATTCCCGAACGAACGCAAGTCCAAACTCCTACCTCGCGCCGATGGACCCTTCAAGGTGCTAGCACACTACAACAACAACGCTTACAAGATCGACCTCCCGCGCGACAAGTACATCGTGAGCGACATCTTCAACATCAAGGACCTTTCGCCATACCATGGTGATGAGGATTTCGATCCGAGGTCGGATCTTTCCCAAGGGAGGGGAGATGATGCGGAGCATCCCACGATCATCCCCATGGACACCACCTCAACTATCCAAGCTCCAAGTGGACCCATGACAAGAGCTAGGGCGCGTGCTATTCAATCCGAGGTGACATCACTCCTACTTGAGTTTCCCTCCTCTTCAAGTGAGACATGGCTACTGCTCCGAGATGCTATGTGTGATCAGGTACAACGCTCAAGACACGGAGCCGAGGGCTGAAGAAGAAGAGACAGACGTCAACACACCGGACAACCCGGAACCTCCGGCCAGAGCCCGGAACTTCCGCCCCCCGGACCCTCCGGCCGACCCGGAGCTTCCGGCCTCCGACGTCTTCGACCAGCCCAGGCGTGCCAACTCTCTGGTTAGCCCGGAACCCGTCCCGGACCTTCCGGCACCCGGAACCTCCGGCCAGCCCGGACCTTCCGGCCCCCGGACGCCAACCCAGCTCCACCCGTGCCAACTCTCTGGTTAGGCCGGACCCTCCCCGGAACCTCCGGCGCCCGGAACTTCCGGCCTCACCCGGAACTTCCGGCCCTGCCTGCGCGCAGCGACTTGGGCCGAGGCCCGTGTACCCTTTCGTCACTTAGACTATAAATACTCTTCTCCTACCTACATTTTAGGGTTAGCAAAGAGATAGCTCATGTTTGTGTGAGAGCTTTGCTCATCCACTTGGTTACCTTCTCCTCGGAGAAGATCCTTCCAAGCGGATTCAGGACCCCCTCTTGGGAGGCCCCATCAAGACCTCCTCTCGGAGAAGAACCGGTTACCTCTTGTATCGTCCTTTGTTGACTTTGGATCATGTATCTCTCTTTTGTGTTCTTGGATCTAGCGCATGTGTGATCATATTCGTGTTGGTTGAGTGTTTCTCTTGTTTTCCCCCGTGATTTTCCCTCGTGTTCTTCCGTGCATTCTTTGTGTTCCTCGTAGGGATCCTCTCCAAACGTGAAAGATCGGCCCCTAGGGTTCCGCCCTACATCAGGCTGTCAATTCATTCATATACACATTAATCGAGATAGAGTGGAGGGCCATGCCAAGAATATGAGAGAGTACTTCAACCCCAATCCAACTTATCCGGAGAAGTATTTTCGCCGATGATTTCGGGTGCACGCAAGTCTCATTCTCACCAGTGCAAAAGCTGTGGAGAAGCATGATGATTGGTTGAAACTCGGGAGGAGTGCATGACGAGGGAATTCCCCACCGGATAGGCCCACGACGACAAAACCCACCTAGAGGCCCAGGCCCATGAATGCAAAGGACCAGATGAACACCAATAGTAGGAGGAGGCAACCTCTCTCAAAAAAAGCAGGAGGAGGCAACCCAGTCTGAGTTAACACCAGTTAGGAAGATTCTCCTCAGTCGGCTCATCGTCAGTCAGTATTTTCGCTAGATGATTCGTAACCAGTCAGACACGACATGCAGTGGTTAGTTTATTGCATGCAATGCTATTAATTAGCAAATAAACATTAAGTTCTCTCGTTTCCCCCTCCTTCAGTCCTTCTTGGTAGCGGTGCACAAACTATGATGACTTATTCACCTGGACGGAGAGAGTATTCCAAATCCTATACGGAAGAGCAACTCCTGAGACAGGATTAGGGTCTTTACCTCAAGAACGAGGCATGAACCTGTATACGACTTGCGTAATCCATCTGTGCATCACAGATACGCCCGTTCATACCCTTATTCTATTGTAAGGTTTAGAACCACGACAGTGCATAGGTGTTGGGGATCATTGCAGAAATTAAAAAATTTCTACGCATCACCAAGATCAATCTATGGAGTTTACTAGCAACGAGAGGGGAGTGCATCTTCATACCTTTGAAGATCGCGATGCGGAAGCATTGCAAGAACGCGGTTGGAGGAGTCGTACACGTAGCGATTCAGATCGCGGCAGAATCCGATCCAAGCACCGAACAACGGTGCCTCCGCGTTAAACACACGTGCAGCCCGGTGACGTCTCCCGCGCCTTGATCCAGCAAGGAGGAGGGAGAGGTTGAGGAAGAAGGCTCCAACAGCAGCACGGCGGCGTGGTGGTGGTGGAGTGGCAGTTCTCCGGCAGGGCTTCACCAAGCTCACGCGGAGGAGGAGAGGTGTTGGGGAGGGGAGGGGCTGCGCCTTGGATGTGGTGCTACAGCCGTCCCTCCACCCCTCAATTTATAGGGAGAAGGGGGAAGGGGGCCGGCCCCTCTAGAGGGGGGCGGCGGCCAAGGGGAAGGGGGCTTGCCCCCCCAAGCAAGGGGGCGCCCCCCTTTAGGGTTCCCCCCAACCCTAGGCACATGGGCCCTAGGGGGGGTGGCGCCCAGCCCACTTAGGGGCTGGTTCCCTTCCACCTACAGCCCATAAGGCCCTCCGGGGCAGGTGGACCCTCCCGGTGGACCCCCGGAACCCCTCCGGTGGTCCCGGTACAATACCGGTATACCCCCGAATTTTTCCGGTGACCGTATGATGACTTCCCATATATAAATCTTCACCTCCGGACCAATTCGGAACTCCTCGTGACGTCCGGGATCTCATCCGGGACTCCGAACAACATTCGGTAATCACATACAAACCTTCCTTATAACCCTAGCGTCATCGAACCTTAAGTGTGTAGACCCTACGGGTTCGGGAATCATGCAGACATGACCGAGACACCTCTCTAGCCAATAACCAACAGCGGGATCTGGTTCCCCATTTGGCTCCCACACGTTCCACGATGATCTCATCGGACGAACCACGATGTCGAGGATTCAAGCAATCCCGTATACAATTCCCTTTGTCAATCGGTACATTACTTGCCCGAGATTCGATCGTCGGTATCCCAATACCTCGTTCAATCTCGTTACCGGCAAGTCACTTTACTCGTTCCGTAATGCATGATCCCGTGACCAACTACTTGGTCACATTGAGCTCATTATGATGATGCATTACCGAGTGGGCCCAGAGATACCTCTCCATCATACGGAGTGACAAATCCCAGTCTCGATCCGTGCCAACCCAACAGACACTTTCGGAGATACCTGTAGTGCACCTTTATAGCCACCCAGTTACGTTGTGACGTTTGGTACACCCAAAGCATTCCTACGGCATTCGGGAGTTGCACGATCTCATGGTCTAAGGAAATGATACTTGACATTAGAAAAGCTTTAGCTAACGAACTACACGATCTAATGCTATGCTTAGGATTGGGTCTTGTCCATCACATCATTCTCCTAATGATGTGATCCCGTTATCAATGACATCCAACGTCCATGGTCAGGAAACCGTAACCATCTATTGATCGACGAGCTAGTCAACTAGAAGCTCACTAGGGACATGTTGTGGTCTATGTATTCACACATGTATTACAATTTCCGGATAACACAATTATAGCATGAACAATAGACAATTATCATGAACAAGGAAATATAATAATAACCATTTTATTACTACCTCTAGGGCATATTTCCAATAGTCTCCCACTTGCACTAGAGTCAATAATCTAGTTACATTGTGATGAATCGAACACCCGTAGAGTTCTTGTCGGAGTAAATGGCCATGGGTAGCCTAACCGACTGCCCCTGGTTCTTCTGAAAAAATTATCAGGCCTTCGGGCCTCCAAGCACTCCAAGCATTGGGCCGCCTTCCTTGGCCGGCTACCTCTGAAGCCGACTCCCGGAAGGCGACCCAGCCTCACCAATTCCTCCCCAGGACGACTACGGGGTGGCCGACTCCAAGAAGCCGGCCAAGAAGGACGCCGACTCCTAGGAGCCGGCCGAGACCACAACCACCAAAGCTGTTCCCACATAACGGCGACACGACGGGGTGTGGCCACAGTGCGGCCCACTACCCCCAAAGCCCGAGGCGGGCGTGGCTACAGGAGGCCGTACGGGACGGCCATCTCCCGTGCGGCTCGGCTCTGTAGCCATGCTGGCCTCGACGTCACCCATGACCGACTCCCGTACGGCCCGCGGGCGGCGGGCCCCTTCAGCCAGAGAGAGGCGTGAAGGCGGCCCGGCCTTTCCCAGTCGGCCAAGAGCATAGCCGGCCTCCAGAAGCCGGCTACTCCCTTCCTCGAAGCAGGAGCCCCATTAAGGAGACAAGACGAGGTAAGGCTACAGTGAGAGCCCCCGAGGCGGCCCACTGTAGCCACGCTTACCTCGACAAAGCCCTCGTCATCAGAGGCGCGGCTACAGTAAGCAGCCGCCGACAAGACCCTAGGCGGTGGGGCCGGCCTGTCGACCAAGTAGCCGGCAGCCGGCGGGACCCAGCAGCGTGCATGTCTTCGCCTCATCCCGTTTCCAGGCACCGGCGACGTTTTATTGGCTCCGACAATGATAAGCCATCCCTTGGCATATGTCGCACCAACCACCCAACATTTGGCGCCCACCGTGGGGCCAGGTGCACCGTCGTCCGGAGACCTGTTCTGGACGGGAACCCTCTTTCTCCCCCGCGAGCGCAGCCAGCCTGCTGCGCCCGATGGCGTTTGCCTCGACGCGCTGCAAGGCGTCGACGACGCCTGCGCAGCGAGCCGCCTCGCCGATCTGCTCGGCGAGACTCGCATCTCCGACGAGCCTGCGTCCGACGCAGGCACCGACTACCCCGAGAGCCGCCTCGTCAGCCTCCTCGACCAACTTCACGTCTCCAGCGAGCCTGCTGCGGACATGGAGTCGGTCGGCTCCACCGACCCGATGCTCATCGACTCCGACACCGCGTCGCTTGACGCCTACCCCTCCGACGTGGTGGTCTTCGACGACCCCCTCCCTCGAGCTGAATGCGGCAACAGCGCTGTCACAGAAGTGCTGGTCATTAGCCACGTCTCCAACTCGGGCGAGAATGCCCGCGACGGTCAGCAAGCGGCGATGCACGACCTCTCCGTCCCCATCCCGGCCGACGCCGACGCCGAGACCCTGGAGGCACGCCGCCTTGCCCTCATCGCGGAGGGCCAGAAGATAGCCTCGATGAGACGCCTCACCGAGGCCCACCAGCGCGAAGTCGACCGCGCCGCCTTCGGCACGCCGCCGCCTAGCGGCCCGAGCCGAGCCGGCTTCGTCCAGAAGCGTGGCGCAGCCGTCGCCAGCATGCTGGGCGCAGATCGCCCCGTCTACGCCACCCCGCTCGAGAATCTGCGAGCCGCTCAGGCGGCTGCAGAAGAGCTCGATGGGTTGGGAGCCGATGAGCTCCCCTACATGACGAGACGGATCCAACAGCTGCTCGACGCGGCTGCAGAACGGCACGAAGCCGGCGCCCGTGCTGATAGTCATCCCCCGCGCCGGGAGCACGCCGCGACGTCCCGCTCGCCAACTGCGAGCGGCGCGCGCCAGAAGAAAGACAAGGAGCCGGCTGCTAGCCGCAGCCGGACTCGCATCACCATCGAGCGCGACGCGGACGGCCGCCCTCGAGCTGTAGAGCATCAAGGAAATCTGCCTCCTCCCCCGCCTCGAAGAGAAAGACGCCTCACTCCGCCTCCTATTACACACCCGACTCTTGGCGACCGACTCGGCCGCCGAGAAGGAGTCGGCGAGAACGACGCCCGCCACAGGATCGACCGCCTTGCTCGATCCTTGGCGTTAGAAGAAGAAGACGATGTCGGCCCGCCATGCTTTGGCCCCCGCATCCGCGACGAGCCCTTCCCCAAAGGGTTCTCGCTCCCCAGAGACACGCCCAAGTACAACGGCTCGGTGAAGCCGGAAGATTGGCTCATCGACTACTCCACGGCCGTCAGCATAGCCAACGGCAATCGGCGCGTCGCCGTGAAGTACGTCCCCCTCATGCTGCAAGGCACGGCGCGCACATGGCTCAACAGCCTCAAGCCTTACAGCATCAACAGTTGGCTGGACTTCACCGAAGTCTTCGTCCGCAACTTCACCAGCACCTACAAGCGGCCTCCCAAACCTCGCCAGCTCTCCCTCTGCGTCCAGGGGCCCAACGAGTCGACCCGCGACTACCTCACGCGATGGGCCGAGCTCCGCAACTCCTGCGAGGGGGTGCACGAGGTCCAGGCCATCGAGTACTTCACCGCCGAGTGCCGAGAGGGCACCCTCCTCAAGCACCGACTCCTCTGCGACGAACCGGCTACCCTCGATGAATTGCTGGTCATCGCCGACAAATATGCCACCGCCGACTCCTCAATGAAGACCGAGCTCCGAGTGGACGCCTCAGGGAAAGTACTTGCTCCGGCTCCCAAGACGCCGGCTGGCGACCCTAATCGGCGCCCCTACCAGAACGACCACAAGCGCAAGGGCCCCATGCCGACTACCTCCAGTCGGCAGGTGGCCACAGTTGAAGACAAGCAGCCTGAAGAACGGCCCGCTCCCAAGAAGAAGGGTGGAAGGCTGGCTTGGCAGCCGTCTTTCTCCTACGAACAAGCACTTGATGCCCCCTGCAAGTTGCACAGCGGCGCGAAGCTGTCCAACCACACAACCCGAAAATGCCACTGGCTCACCCGCATCACCAAGGGTGAGGGAATGTTGCCACCTCCACCTCCCGGCCAGCCGCCTCCAGCCCCCCAGCAGCCGGCGGCTCGGCCGGCAGTCGGCGCCATCCAAGACGAATTCCCCGAAGAGCACGCCGCCTACGTCGTCTTCACTAGTCAAGCCGACGACAAGCGCAGCCGACGCCGACATCACCAAGAAGTGAATGCAGTCGCCTCTAGCACCGCCGAGTTCATGCACTGGTCAAAAAAGCCAATCAGCTGGAGCCAGGCCGACCACCCAGAGGTGATGCCTTCGCCTGGCTCCTATGCAATGGTCTTGGACGTCACCCTCGTGACGGAGAGGCGAGCTGCCAGATTTTCCCGCGTCCTGATAGACGGCGGAAGCAGTATCAACATACTGTACCGCGATACCATGGAGAAGCTGAACATCAAAGCGAAGCAGCTCATGCCGAGCCGCACCGTCTTCCATGGTATCGTACCCGGCCTGTCTTGCTCTCCAATCGGCAAGATCAAAATGGATGTTCTCTTCGGAGACAAAGATCATTTTCGCCGGGAAGCAATATGGTTCGAGGTAGTGGATTTGGAGAGCCCCTATCATGCATTGCTTGGCCGACCTGCTTTGGCCAAGTTCATGGCTGTGCCCCACTACGCCTACCTGAAAATGAAGATGCCGAGCTCGAAGGGGATCATCACGGTAGCCGGCAACTACAAGAAGTCCATCGAGTGTGCCATGGCCAGTAGCCGGTTGGCCGAGTCCCTCGTGGTGGCAGAAGAGAAGAAGATGTTGGAACGGGTTGTGGCCATGGCCGGCAAGCAGCCGGCCTTGTCCCCCAACCCCAAGGATTGTGATGCGCAGGGCTCCTTCCAGCCTGCAAAAGAGACGAAGAAGATACCTCTGGACCCGGAGCACCCAGAGAGGTTCGCTGTCATTGGGGCGAACTTGGACAGTAAATAGGAAGGCGAGCTCGTCGACTTCCTCCGTGAGAATCGAGACATCTTTGCATGGTCCCCAAAGGACATGCCGGGTGTCCCGAAGGATTTCGCCGAGCACAAATTACATGTCCGAGATGATGCGAAGCCGGTCAAGCAGCCCCTCCGCCGACTGTCAGAAGAGAAGCGAAGAATTGTGGGAGAAGAGATAGCCCGGCTCCTGGCCGCTGGCTTTATCATGGAAGTGTTCTTTCCAGAATGGCTTGCCAACCAAGTTCTGGTTCTGAAGAAGAATAACAAGTGGCGTATGTGTATAGACTACACGAGTTTGAACAAGGCCTGCCCAAAGGATCCGTTTGCTCTGCCACGGATTGACCAAGTGATAGACTCCACAGCCGGATGCGAGCTGTTAAGTTTTTTGGATGCGTACTCGGGGTACCACCAGATCAAGTTGGACCCGGCTGACCGCCTGAAGACTGCCTTCATCACACCCTTTGGAGCTTTCTGCTACCTGACAATGACATTCGGCTTGAGAAATGCCAGTGCCACGTTTCAGCGTTGCATGCAGAAATGTCTCTTGAAACAACTCGGCAGAACTGCCCACGTCTACGTAGACGACATTGTGGTGAAGACAGAGAAGCGCGGAACCTTGCCGGAGGACCTGAGAGAAACATTTGCCAACTTGCACCGATTCCAGACAGAGAAGTGCGTGTTCGGAGTGCCAGCCGGCCAGCTGCTAGGCTTCCTGGTCTCCGAACGCGGCATTGAGTGCAACCCCGTCAAGATCAAGGCCATCGAGAGGATGGAGATTCCCACCAAGCTGCGAGATGTGCAGAAGTTCACTGGCTGCTTAGCCTCCCTGAATCGTTTTATCAGCCGACTAGGAGAAAAGGCTCTCCCCCTGTACCGACTCATGAAGAAGTCCACTCACTTTGAGTGGAATGATCAAGCCGACCAAGCCTTCCATGAGTTGAAGAAAATGTTGACCACTCCGCCTGTCCTGGCAGCGCCGACTGAGAAGGAGCCCATGCTCCTCTACATCGCCGCGACTAGCCGAGTCGTCAGCACTGTTGTTGTGGTCCAGTGCCCGGAGGAAGGCCGAGCCCAGCTGGTCCAGAGGCCGGTCTACTATCTCAGCGAAGTACTATCCAGCTCAAAGCAAAACTACCCGCACTACCAGAAGATGTGCTATGGAGTGTACTTCGCTGCCAAGAAACTGAAGCCCTACTTCCAAGAGCACCCCATCACGGTCGTGTGCACCGCCCCGCTCGCCGAGATCATAGGCAGCCGGGATGCATCCGGCCGGGTGGCCAAATGGGCCATTGCGTTGGCGCCCTACACGATCTTCTATCAACCCCGCACCGCCATCAAGTCGCAAGCATTGGCCGACTTCCTCGTCGACTGGGCCGAGACCCAGTACTTACCGCCGGCTCCCGACTCTACCCATTGGCGGATGCACTTTGACGGGTCCAAGATGCGCACCGGCTTGGGAGCCGGCATCGTCCTCACCTCTCCCAAAGGCGACAAGCTCAAGTACACGCTGCAGATCCACTTCGCCGCCTCCAACAACGTCGCCGAGTACGAGGCGCTCGTACACGGGCTCCGGCTAGCCAAAGAGCTTGGTATACGCCGGATCCTGTGCTACGGCGACTCAGACTTGGTGGTCCAGCAATCATCTGGCGACTGGGACGCCAAGGACGCGAACATGGCGAGCTATCGTTTCCTCGTCTAGCAGATAAGCGGATACTTCGAAGGGTGCGAGTTCCTTCACGTGCCAAGGGCCGACAACGACCAAGCAGATGCCCTAGCACGGATCGGCTCCACCCGACAAGCCATACCGACTAGCGTCTCCCTCCAGCGCCTCCTCAAGCCGTCCATCAAGCCGTCTCCAGAGTCGGATTCCATCTTCGTACCGCCTGCGCCAGAAACAGCCGGATCCGACTGGAGAAATCCCGCAGGCGGCACGGGGACTTCGACGACTGGCCCGGGGACTGCCGTAGTCGCACCCGGCCCAGGGACTTCAGAACCCGGCTCGGGGACTGCAGCAGTCCGGGGACTGCAACGACACAAGAAGCGGTGGCCGACTCCAATGCAACACCCAACCCACCCACCCGAGTCATGGTGGCCACATTAACAGAACAAGAAGTCACAGCTCCCTCATGGGCCCAGCCCATCCTCAAGTTCCTAGTCTGCAGAGAGCTGCCGGCTGACGAGATCTCAGCAAGACTAGTGCAACGACGAGCCGCAGCATACACAATAATCAACAGAGAGCTTGTGAAGCGCAGCGTCACTGGAGTCTTCCAGCGTTGTGTCGAGCCAGAAAAAGGAGTGGCAATCCTCAAAGACATCCACCAAGGCGAATGCGGCCACCACGCAGCCTCAAGATCCCTTGTGGCCAAGGCTTTCCGCCATGGTTTCTTCTGGCCGACTGCCTTGGAGGATGCTAAAGAAATAGTCAAGAGCTGCAGAGGATGTCAAGTTTTCAGTTCCAAGCAACACCTGCCGGCTTCTGCCCTCAAGACCATTCCCCTTACTTGGCCTTTTGCCGTCTGGGGACTGGACATGGTGGGCCCTTTCAAGACAGCCCGCGGCGGCCTGACACATCTACTGGTCGTCGTGGACAAGTTCACAAAGTGGATCGAAGCTAAACCGATTAAGAAACTGAATGGGCCGACTGCCGTGACATTCATCACCGACATCACTACTCGGTACGGCGTGCTGCACAGCATCATCATCGACAACGGCACGAACTTCGCCAAAGGAGCACTGGCACGTTTCTGCGCGACGCAGGGCATCCGACTGGACTTAGCGTCCGTTGCCCACCCGCAGTCAAACGGCCAGGTCGAGCGAGCAAATGGACTCATCCTCTCCGGCATCAAGCCCCGACTGGTTGTACCACTGGAGCGATTGGCCGGCTGCTGGCTCGAAGAGCTGCCGGCTGTCCTCTGGAGTCTGCGCACTACACCCAACAAGTCAACCGGCTTCACTCCATTCTTCCTCGTGTACGGTGCCGAGGCTGTCATCCTGACAGACATCGAGTTCGACTCGCCTCGGATCACCATGTACACGGAGGAGGAAGCCAAAGAAGCAAGAGAAGGCGGCGTCGACCTACTGGAAGAAGGCCGGCTGTTAGCCCTCAGCCGGTCCGCCATCTACCAGCAAGGGTTGCGCCGCTACTACAACCGCAAGGTCAAGCCAAGATCCTTCCAAGAGGGCGACCTTGTGCTCCGGCTGATCCAGCGAACAGCCGGCCAGCACGGGCTCTCGGCCACTTGGGAAGGCCCCTTCGTCGTCAGCAAGGCACTCGGCAACGACTCCTACTACTTGATCGACGCGCAAAAACCAAGAGCACGCAAGAGAGATGACTCCGGCAAGGAGTCGGAGCGACCATGGAACGCAAACCTCCTAAGACGATTTTACAGCTGAAAAGCAGTATGTATCACGCTCCCCTTTTTGTATTAAGTACAAACCAACAGGCCCCCCGAACAGTACTCGGGGACTGCCTTTTATTTATCTATGAATGACGAGTGTCATATCCATGAATGTATTATTACATTTTGAATTTTTGTCCGGCACCGGGTTCGACTAGTCGGCCCGGGGACTGGCCGCCTTGAGCTATATCGAAAGTTTTTCCTAAAGTCAGAAAAGTAGTGCGCCGACTCCCGAGTCCTCTCTTGTTGAAAGTCGCAGCTCAAAGAACTGACTGTCCGACTAGCAAGAGGAAAGACAGAAAGGACGCCCACACGAAAAACGGCTAAGGAACAACGAACCTATATAGCAAAGAGACGGCCTCCAAACATGCCTGCCGGCTACCAGAGCAGCCGGCTGGCCGGCTTCCTAAAAAACTTAGCTTTAGTCCAGCAGAGCTAAAGTACTTCCCCTTCCCCAATCGGCCAGACACTCCCCCGGCTACAGATTGCAGAGCAACTGTTTGACTGGGGAGCCGGCAACCAATGGAGGGCGGCAAAGGAAAAAGCAGAAGGACAACAAGCAAAAGTACAAGGAAAGGCCAATTGCATAAGCTATATATACATAAAGCCGCCAACAGGCCGGCAACAGACATAAGTTCGAATACACCCAGTGGGTGGAATTGTGCGAATTTAACCAAACATTGTTCTAAAGAGTAACAAGACAGGAAAAGCAAAAAAAATGGCGGACTAGGGCGCGACATGGAGGCCGAGCTGGTCGGTGAAGGCGGCCTCGCCGGCTGAAGGAGTGGCCGCCTAGCGGGTCTCGGCTTGACCATCACCTACGGCAGGCGACGCACTCGCGCGCGACATGGTGCTGGAGGTGCGGTCAGGCTGAGGCTGGCCGGCTGCTCCACCAGCCGGCTCGGCGTCTTCACCTTCCTCCTCCTCTTCTTCACCCTCGTCGCTGGAGTCGATCTCCTCCGCCGAGTCTTCGCCGTACGCCGGGTCCAGCCCGAACCACTCCTCCGGCTGGGCGACTCCATTGTCGTCCACCTCGGGGGCGAAGACGCTGGTGTCGGTGTAGTCGGCGATCGCCGAAGCCCGCCGAATGATGTCCGGCCGCGCCGGCTCCAGCTCCGTGTCGGCTTGCTGCCGCCAGGTAGCCAGCTGGTCCAGGTTCAGGCCGGGATACCAGGCCTTGACGAACTCCAGCGCCCGCCTGGCGCCGGAGCGAGCCGCCGACGCCTTCCAAGCCTCGAAGCGGCCGACTGCCACCTCCAGCCAGTCGGCGGTCCGACTGGGGGTGCGTGGGACCACTTGGCCGGGCCAGAGGGCGGCCAAGACCTGCGCCCCGGCACGCTGCAGCCGGTGAGCCGGCTGGATGCGAGCCTGGATCGCCAGGAGCTGTTCCTCCAGCGAGCGGCCGGCGGTTGGCGAGATTTCAAAGCCGGCTTGCCTCCGCGCCTGGCGACGGGCCTCGATGGTCTGGTTGGCGGCAGTCGAATAGCCAGGGAAATACTCTGCGCGAAGAAGAAGAAAGGAAGAAAAGAACACCAAAATCAGAAAACAAGCCAAAGTGGCAGATGGCAAGAAAGGACGGAGAGGTAGGCGGCTTACCGTCAACCAGATCTTCGATCTGGCCGTAGCTAGAGACCAGAGTCTGCCTGGCCTCAGCCCAGCCAGCCGCCTCTGTCTCGAACTCGGCCTGGAGAGTGGCTTCGCGGTCCTGCGCCGCCTTCAGTGCCGCCTTGTGGCTTTCTTCCTGGTTGGCCAACTTCTTGGCCAGGCGGTCGCGCTCCTGCACCAAGGCGGCGAGCTCGGCATACTTGGCATGAAGAGCAGTCTGGGACTCCCCCAGCTGTGCCCTCAGACTGGCGTTGGCCGCTGCAAAGTCGGAAAAAGAAGAAGAACAGTAAGAAATCGTCAAGGAAGATCCGACCCGATTGCTCAGCAGTCGGCCCGAATCTCGGGGACTACACCCAGTGGGTGCGCTGACGCGCCCCCACATGAGATAATGAATAAACCACGTACCTCGGCTCTCAGTAAGATCGGCGGTCTTCTGAGTCAGCTCCCGAGCCTGGGAGTTGAAGGCGGCCGCTCGAAGGTTGTGGTAGTCCTGCAAGATGGACAGAAGACCGAAGTGAGAACAAAAATAGCAAAGGCAAATCCACCAAGAAGTTCCAAGCCGCCTGCTCAGCAGCCGGCTCGGAACTCGGGGACTACACCTAGTGGGTGCGCTGACGCGCCCCCACGGAAGAAATCAAGATCAAGAAAAAAGCAAAGTCAAGAAGAAACAAGACGGGAGTACTAACCCGGATGGCCGCCCGCGTTGCGAGGAACTCGTTGGTGAACTGCCTCAGCGCCGCGGCTTGGCTTTGGAGCCGGGTCCGGACGTCTTGTGCAGCCACGTTCACTACGGCTGTCCCTCCGCCTGGCGTCCACCCTGAGGTAGCGCTGGCCGCCTCCGTGTCTCGGGCCGACGAGCTGGAGCCCACGGCCGGCTGTGGCTCCGACGCGGCCTTCTGTGGCTCCGACGCGGCCTTCCCCGCGCGCCGGCTTGGCGGCACCCGGACCGCCACCTCAGCCCTCGCGGCCGGCTCGCCCTCCGCCGACTGTGTAGGCGGCGGATCAGGCCGGCCGCCTTGGGCCGCCCCAGTTGGCGGGGTCGGCTCCGGCGCCTTCTCCAAGATGATGACGTCGTCGCCGCTTCCCCCCAGCCCCGGCTGGTCGCCGCTGGCTCCCCCTGGCGAGGGTTCCATGCCCCCAGGCACCATGACGCGCAGCGGGGTGACCATCAAAACCTCCCCCGTCGCGGCCTCAGCCTCTGCCTGGGCCCTGGCTGCGGCCTCGGCGAGTGCCTTCGCCGCCTCCTCCTCCCGTGCCGCCTGGGCGGCGGCCTCCTTCCGTGCCTCCGCCTCCCGTGCCTCCTGCTCCTCCCGCGCCTCCCGCGCGTTCCTTTCCGTCACCTCCTGGAGGTCGGCGCGGGGGTCCACGCGGCGGGTGGTGCTCCCAGAGCCCCTTGGCGACTCAACGACGGAGCCGGCAGCTGCCCGCTCAAGTGACAACGGAGTTCTGATCATCGAAGAAAAAGACAAAGGTTTCAAAAACCACCAAAGAAAAGAAAGAAAGAGAGTACACAAATAAAGATTCGGACTTACGCCGACACGGTCTGCGGTTGCTTCACCACCTTGCGGAAACGAGTCGCCTTCGCGGCCGCCTCCTCCCGCCGGGTGGCTGCCGCCCCGCCTCTGGGTTAATTCGTTCGGCTGCCGAACAAGCCCTGGGCGGCGCGACGCTTCTGACCTCCACCCCGAGCAGGCTGCACGGCGGAGGAGCCCGCGCCGCGTCCAGATGCCGGCTGGCGGCGCGGGACGGCTTCGGCTTCATCCTCGTCCGGCCAGTCGTCAAAGGTGGCGGTGAACCCGGAGCCGCCTGTTTCGCCGCCGGCTTGGCCTCCGCCCGGCTCGACGTCGTCGTCCATATGGACCGCCCCCAGGTCGGGGTCCTCCAGGTCATGTTCGGTCCGGTCGGGGACGAAGCGGCGCTCCGTGTCTGACCCGCCGGCCGGCCGAAGCAGAGGGCTCTGTCGAAGAACAAGCCGACTAAGTCAGAGTTGGCCAAGAGATGCTCGAGAACAAGGCTGAGAGAGAGAGAAAAAGACGCAGGGAGAGCATACCGTAGGCGGCGGATTGGCTCGGCTATACGGCTCCTTGCCGAACTGCCACTCTTCGGTGAGTTCGCAGTTCGCAAGGTAGTTCACCATGTAGGCGACCTCATGGCGCGGCATCTCCTTGGTGCACATTCAGCTCGGATCGAGCTGGCCGCTCATCTGACAGATCAGATGAGGCCGGCTCTGGAGCGGAAGGACCTGGCGCGTGACGAACGCGGCCAGAAGGTCGGGCCCCGTCAGGCCCTCCGACTGGACCATCACCCGCAGTCGGGCGATGGCGGCGTTTCCCGCCGGCGACAGCGTCACAGCCCGGAAGGACCACTGGGGCAGCCTGCCCGCCGGTGGGCCGGCTACGTAAGCCGGCAGGTTGATGTAGTCGCCCCGTGGAGCGATGTTCCGCACGTAGAAGTACGACTTCTGCCACTTCTTCACCGATTGGATCAGCGTGATGACGGGAAAGGGGTTGTCGGCAGCCAATCTCCGCGATGCGATGAAGGCGCCAGTATGAGCCGGCACACCCTTACTGCGTGTGCCCAGCTTCGACTGGAAGAACTCCCCCCAGAGCTCAAGGGTGGGGGGACGCCGAGATAGCCCTCGCACAGGGTGACGAAGGCGGACAGCAGCACCACCACGTTGGGGTGAGATGGTGCGGCTGGAGCTGATAGAATTCGAGCCAGGAGCCGAAGAAGGCGCTCACTGGCAGGCCGAAGCCGCGCAAGAAGTGCGAGCGGAAGACCACCCGCTCGCCCTCCTGCGGCCTCGGCGAGATTTCCTTCTTCGGCGCGAGGCGAACCTCCACTTTGTCCGCGCTGGGCAACCGCCGCGTGTCGCGGAGGAAGTCGACGTGGTCGTCATGGACGTTGGAGCCGTCCCAATCCCCGCCAAGCCGCTCTACAGTGGGAGGCATGGCGAAACCTAGCACGGCGGCGGAGGAGCGTGCGGTGGAAGAGCGCGGCGGCGAGGCGCTGTCGCAAGAACTGGCAAGAGGAAGAAGACGGTGGAAGTAGGAGGAGCGTGCGAGGGCCTGCCGCCCTCCACCTCCCCCTACTTATAGCCTCACGAGGCCGAAGAGGCCAGACGTGGGGGGGGGGGCGTGGGATTAACTACGCCCACTCCCCCCATGTCTCGCGATTATTTCGCATGAATGCGAGCCGAAACTGCCGCACGGAACGTGCAGGCGGTTTCGGGATACAAAGGATCCGCGCCTGGGCCGGAGCGCGGACGTGGCGGGCCCCCTCCCTGCGGCGACGTCCCGTCACGCGCGTGGGCTGGCAGGCTTTCCGGCCACGTGGTTCGCCGACGGCCCGTGGCTGGCCCGCGGCCCGGGGCACGTGCCAGCGGGCTACCGCCCTCCGACTCCAGAAGATTTCGACTCAGGCGGCGCGCCTGACCAAGGCCGGCTCCCAGCTGCCGGCTTGTCACAATAGGAAGCTGATCGAGCTTCTCAACCCCCACTCCACCTCGAAGCCCAATCAGCTTCGGGGACTACTGTCGGAGTAAATGGCCACGGGTAGCCTAACCGACTGCCCCTGGTTCTTCTGAAAAAATTATCAGGCCTTCGGGCCTCCAAGCACTCCGAGCATTGGGCCGCCTTCCTTGGCCGGCTACCTCTGAAGCCGACTCCCGGAAGGCGACCCAGCCTCACCAACTCCTCCCCAGGACGACTACGGGGTGGCCGACTCCAAGAAGCCGGCCAAGAAGGACGCCGACTCCTAGGAGCCGGCCGAGACCACAACCACCAAAGTTGTTCCCACATAACGGCGACACGACGGGGTGTGGCCACAGTGCGGCCCACTACCCCCAAAGCCCGAGGCGGGCGTGGCTACAGGAGGCCGTACGGGACGGCCATCTCCCGTGCGGCTCGGCACTGTAGCCATGCTGGCCTCGACGTCACCCACGACCGACTCCCGTACGGCCCGCGGGCGGCGGGCCCCTTCAGCCAGAGAGAGGCGTGAAGGCGGCCCGGCCTTTCCCAGTCGGCCAAGAGCATAGCCGGCCTCCAGAAGCCGGCTACTCCCTTCCTCGAAGCAGGAGCCCCATTAAGGAGACAAGACGAGGTAAGGCTACAGTGAGAGCCCCCGAGGCGGCCCACTGTAGCCATGCTTACCTCGACAAAGCCCTCGTCATCAGAGGCGCGGCTACAGTAAGCAGCCGCCGACAAGACCCTAGGCGGTGGGGCCGGCCTGTCGACCAAGTAGCCGGCAGCCGGCGGGACCCAGCAGCCGACGGAGAAGCCGGCGAGCGTAGACACTGACGACTGGGACTAGAGCCCAGCCGGATTACCATTGTATCCCCGGGGGGTAGGCCTATATAAACCCCCCGGAGCACCCATGCAAAGGGTTGGCCTCTGAGCATAGTTGGCTTCCAAGCATAGCACATACACCATAGATAGAGAGAAGCAAGAGCTAGCCTTGCTCTTCTTCTCCCTTGACCTCAACAGCTCTAGGAGCGATTGTAGCTACCTTTCATCGATCTAGTGATCATGCGGAGACCCCGCAGAGCAGGACTAGGGGTGTTATCTCCTCGGAGAGCCCCGAACCTGGGTAAGATCCGCCGGCGTGCATGTCTTCGCCTCATCCCGTTTCCAGGCACCGGCGACGTTTTATTGGCTCCCACAATGATAAGCCATCCCTTGGCATATGTCGCACCAACCACCCGACAGTTCTGGTGTTGATCATGCTTTGCACGTGGAAGAGGTTTAGTCAACGGATCTGCGACATTCAGGTCTGTATGCACTTTACAAATATCTATGTCTCCATCTTGAACATTTTCACGAATGGAGTTGAAGCGACGCTTGATATGCCTGGTCTTTTTGTGAAACCTGGGCTCCTTGGCTAGGCAATAGCTCCAGTGTTGTCACAGAAGAGAGTCATCGGGCCCGACGCATTGGGAATAACTCCTAGGTCGGTAATGAACTCCTTCATCCAGATTGCTTCATGTGCTACCTCCGAGGCTGCCATGTACTCCGCTTCACATGTAGATCCCGCCACGACGCTTTGCTTGCAACTGCACCAGCTGACTGCCCCACCATTCAAAATATACACGTATCCGGTTTGTGACTTAGAGTCATCCAGATCTGTGTCGAAGCTAGCGTCGACGTAACCCTTTACGATGAGCTCTTCGTCACCTCCATAAACGAGAAACATATCCTTAGTCCTTTTTAGGTACTTCAGGATATTCTTGCCCACTGTCCAGTGTTCCATGCCGGGATTACTTTGGTACCTTCCTACCAAACTTACGGCAAGGTTTACATCAGGTCTGGTACACAGCATGCATACATAATAGATCCTATGGCCGAGGCATAGGGGATGACACTCATCTTTTCTCTATCTTCTGCCGTGGTCGGGCATTGAGCCGTGCTCAATCTCATACCTTGCAATACAGGCAAGAACCCCTTCTTGGACTGATCCATATTGAACTTCTTCAATATCTTGTCAAGGTACGTGCTTTGTGAAAGACCAATGAGGCGTCTCGATCTATCTCTATAGATCTTGATGCCTAATATATAAGCAGCTTCTCCAAGGTCCTTCATTGAAAAACACTTATTCAAGTAGGCCTTTATGCTTTCCAAGAATTCTATATCATTTCCCATCAATAGTATGTCATCCACATATAATATGAGAAACGCTACAGAGCTCCCACTCACTTTCTTGTAAACACAGGCTTCTCCATAAGTCTGTGTAAACCCAAACGCTTTGATCATCTCATCAAAGCGAGTGTTCCAACCCCGAGATGCTTGCACCAGCCCATAGATTGAGCGTTGGAGCTTGCACACCTTGTCAGCATTCTTAGGATCGACAAAACCTTCTGGCTGCATCATATACAATTCTTCCTTAAGGAAACCATTAAGGAATGCCGTTTTGACGTCCATTTGCCATATCTCATAATCATAGAACGCGGCAATTGCTAACATGATTCGGACGGACTTCAGCTTCGCTACGGGTGAGAAAGTCTCATCGTAGTCAACCCCTTGAACTTGTCGATAACCCTTAG
Source organism: Triticum aestivum (assembly GCF_018294505.1). Lineage (NCBI taxonomy): Eukaryota > Viridiplantae > Streptophyta > Magnoliopsida > Poales > Poaceae > Triticum > Triticum aestivum. The sequence continues at coordinate 101,620,333 of NC_057811.1, forward strand.
CGACAAGCCGAGCCTTATAGATGGTCACATTACCATCCGCGTCTGTCTTCTTCTTAAAGATCCATTTATTTTCTATGGCTCGCCGATCATTGGGCAAGTCAGTCAAAGTCCATACTTCGTTTTCATACATGGATCCTATCTCGGATTTCATGGCTTCAAGCCATTTGTCGGAATCCGGGCCCGCCATCGCTTCTTCATAGTTCGAAGGTTCACCGTTGTCTAACAACATGATTTCCAGGACAGGGTTGCCGTACCACTCTGGTGCGGAACATGTCCTTGTGGACCTACGAAGTTCAGTGGTAACTTGATCATGATCGTCATCATTAACCTCCTCTCTAGTCGGTGAGGCACCACAGAAACATTTTCTTGTGCTGCGCTACTCTTTAGTTCGAGAAGAGTCATCTCATCAAGTTCCACTTTCCTCCCACTTACTTCTTTCGAGAGAAACTCTTTCTCCAGAAAGGAATCGTTCTTGGCAACAAAGATCTTGCCTTCGGATCTGAGGTAGAAGGTATACCCAATGGTTTCCTTCGGGTATCCTGTGAAGATGCATTTTTCCGACTTGGGTTCAAGCTTTTCAGGTTGAAGTTTCTTGACATAAGCATCGCATCCCCAAACTTTTAGAAACGACAGCTTAGGTTTCTTCCCAAACCATAATTCATACGGTGTCGTCTCAACGGATTTCGACGGAGCCCTATTTAAAGTGAATGCGGCAGTCTCTAAAGCATATCCCCAAAATGATAGCGGTAGGTCGGTAAGAGACATCATAGATCGCACCATGTCCAACAGAGTGCGATTACGACGTTCGGACACACCATTACGCTGAGGTGTTCCAGGCGGCGTGAGTTGTGAAACAATTCACATTTCCTTAAGTGCGTGCCAAATTCATGACTCAAATATTCTCCCCCACGATCTGATCGTAAGAACTTTATTTTCCTGTCACGTTGATTCTCAACCTCACTCTGAAATTCCTTGAACTTTTCAAAGGTCTCAGACTTGTGTTTCATCAAGTAGACATACCCATATCTACTTAAGTCATCAGTGAGGGTGAGAACATAACGATAGCCACCGCGAGCCTCAACGCTCATTGGACCGCACACATCAGTATGTATGATTTCCAATAAGTTCGTTGCTCGCTCCATTGTTCCGGAGAACGGAGTCTTGGTCATTTTTCCCATGAGGCATGGTTCGCACGTGTCAAATGATTCATAATCAAGAGACTCCAAAAGTCCATCTGCATGGAGTTTCTTCATGCGTTTGACACCAATGTGACCAAGGCAGCAGTGCCACAAGTATGTGGGACTATCATTATCAACCTTACATCTTTTGGCATTCACACTATGAATATGTGTAACATCACGTTCGAGATTCAATAAGAATAAACCATTGACCAGCGGGTCATGACCATAAAACATATCTCTCATATAAATAGAACAACCATTATTCTTAGATTTAAATGAGTAGCCATCTCGCATTAAACGAAATCCAGATACAATGTTCATGCTCAAAGCTGGCACTAAATAAGAATTATTGAGGTTTAAAACTAATCCCGTAGGTAAATGTAGAGGTAGCGTGCCGACGGCGATCACATCGACCTTGGAACCATTCCCGACGCGCATCGTCACCTCGTCCTTCGCCAGTCTCCGCTTATTCCGCAGCTCCTGTTTTGAGTTACAAATATGAGCAACCACACCGGTATCAAATACCCAGGAGCTACTACGAGCGCTGGTAAGGTACACATCAATAACATGTATATCACATATACCTTTGGTATTGCCGGCCTTCTTATCCGCTAAGTACTTGGGGCAGTTCCGCTTCCAGTGACCATTTCCCTTGCAATAAAAGCACTCAGTCTCAGGCTTGGGTCCATGCTTTGGCTTCTTCCCGGCAACTGGCTACCGGGCGCGGCAACCCCCTTGCCGTCCTTCTTGAAGTTCTTCTTACCCTTGCCTTTCTTGAAACTAGTGGTTTTATTGACCATCAACACTTGATGTTCCTTTTTGATCTCCACCTCCGCTGATTTCAGCATTGAATATACCTCAGGAATGGTATTTTCCATCCCCTGCATATTGAAGTTCATCACAAAGCTCTTGTAGCTAGGTGGGAGCGACTGAAGGATTCTGTCAACGACCGCGTCATCCGGGAGATTAACTCCCAGCTGAGATAAGCGATTGTGTAACCCAGACATTTTGAGTATGTGCTCACTGACAGAACTATTCTCCTCCATCTTACAACTGTAGAACTTGTCGGAGACTTCATATCTCTCGACCCGGGCATGAGCTTGGAAAACCATTTTCAGCTCTTGGGAACATCTCATATGCTCCGTGCTGCTCAAAACGCTTTTGGAGCCCCGGTTCTAAGTTGTAAAGCATGCCGCACTGAACCAGGGAGTAATCATCAACACGTGTTTGCCAGGCGTTCATAACGTCTTGGTTTGCTGGGACGGGTGCTTCACCTAGCGGTGCTTCCAGGACATATGCTTTCTTGGCAGCTATGAGGATGATCCTCAAGTTCCGGACCCAGTCCGTATAGTTGCTACCATCGTCTTTCAGCTTGGTTTTCTCAAGGAACGCGTTGAAGTTGAGGTTGACATTAGCGTGGGCCATTTGATCTACAAGACATATTGTAAAGGTTTTAGACTAAGTTCATGATAATTAAGTTTATCTAATCAAATTATTAATGAACTCCCACTCAGACAGACATCCCTCTAGTCATGATACATGATCCGAGTCAACTAGGCCGTGTCCGATCATCACGTGAGACGGACTAGTCATCATCGGTGAACATCTTCATGTTGATCGTATCTGCTATACGACTCATGCTCGACCTTTCGGTCTCTTGTGTTCCGAGGCCATGTCTGTACATGCTAGGCTCGTCAAGTCAACCTAAGTGTATTGTGTGTGTAAATCTGGCTTACACCCGTTGTATGCGAACGTTAGAACCTATCACACTCGATCATCACGTGGTGCTTCGGAACAACGAACCTTCGCAACGGTGCACAGTTAGGGGGAACACTTTCTTGAAATTTTAGCGAGGGATCATCTTATTTATGCTACCTTCGTTCTAAGCAAATAAGATGTAAGACATGATAAACATCACATGCAATCAAATAGTGACATGATATGGCCAATATCATTTTGCTCCTTTTGATCTCCATCTTCGGGGCGCCATGATCATCATCGTCACCGGCATGACACCATGATCTCCATCATCATGATCTCCATCATCATGTCTTCATGAAGTTGTCTCGCCAACTATTACTTCTACTACTATGGCTAACGGTTAGCAATAAAGTAAAGTAAATACATGACATTCCAGTTGACACGCAGGTCATAAATAAATTAAGACAACTCCTATGGCTCCTGCCGGTTGTCATACTCATCGACATGCAAGTCGTGATTCCTATTACAAGAACATGATCAATCTCATACATCACATATATCATTCATCACATCCTTCTGGCCATATCACATCACATGACACTTGCTGCAAAAATAAGTTAGACGTCCTCTAATTGTTATTGCAAATTTTTACGTGGCTGCTATAGGTTTCTAGCAAGAACGTTTCTTACCTACGCCAAAACCACAACGTGATATGCCAATTTCTATTTACCCTTCATAAGGACCCTTTTCATCGAATCCGATCCGACTAAAGTGGGAGAGACAGACACCCGCTAGCCACCTTATGCAACTAGTGCATGTCAGTCGGTGGAACCTGTCTCACGTAAGCGTACGTGTAAAGTCGGTCCGGGCCGCTTCATCCCACGATGCCGCCGAATCAAGATAAGACTAGTAACGGCAAGTAAATTGACAAAATCGACGCCCACAACAACTTGTGTTCTACTCGTGCATAGAAACTACGCATAGACCTAGCTCATGATGCCACTGTTGGGGATCGTTGCAGAAATTAAAAAAATTCTACGCATCACCAAGATCAATCTATGGAGTTTACTAGCAACGAGAGGGGAGTGCATCTTCATACCTTTGATGATCGTGATGCGGAAGCGTTGCAAGAACGCGGTTGGAGGAGTCGTACACGTAGCGATTCAGATCGTGGCAGAATCCGATCCAAGCACCGAACAACGGTGCCTCCGCGTTCAACACACATGCAGCCCGGTGACATCTCCCGCGCCTTGATCCAGCAAGGAGGAGGGAGAGGTTGACAGCAGCACGACGGCGTGGTGGTGGTGGAGTGGCAGTTCTCCGGCAGGGCTTCGCCAAGCTCACGCGGAGGAGGAGAGGTGTTGGGGAGGGGAGGGGCCGCGCCTTGGATGTGGTGCTGCAGCCCTCCCTCCACCCCTCTATTTATAGGGAGAAGGGGGAAGGGGGC